>NW_013954619.1:0-13718 GCF_001266775.1 Austrofundulus limnaeus | reverse complement strand
ATATTGCATAAATAAATAATAATTTAATCAGTTTGGAAAGATCAAAATGTTTTTTTCTTTCATTGGAGTTTGTTTCTAATGGTTTTTTTTGTCTCCTTTATACTTTAATAAGGATCGCAAGAAAACCTGGAGAGTCCTATCATTAAAAATCAATATCAACTAATTAAAAAAAAGGACAAGAGATGGATCGTGGTGTGGGATTTGAGAAAACTCCTTGAATTTGGATCCAAACACAAACACAGGAGCTGTAATAAAAACACTGAAAATGAGTAGAGCAGGGAGTAATCCTCTCTTTTAAAGCTGCTGTAAGTGGGATGAGCTGAGCAAAGGTGAACAAACGATGTCCCTGTGAAGACGTCTCCTCTCAGGGTGACATGATGGACATGATGGGAAATGTTTGGAAGTCTGGAAGGAAAYTGTGGCAGCTGCTCTGCATCCATCATGGAAGAAATCAGAAGTCATCTGATCACAATGACAGATGTGTGACTCTGGGAAACACTAAGCTACATGTGATCAACATTTACTGGTAAGTTTATTTACTTCATGTGCTTCATATGTGAGTTTGCTCATAATGACATAAGGATGATAGATTTGAGCCTCAGATGGTGGTTTAACATCTGTTTRTAACTTTATTTTTGCTGTGACATCCCAAACACCCTGTTTTAAAAGTGAGAAAGCAGTAAAATGGATTTGAACAGTGACACACGTGACCAAGATAGTTCTGATGAGGACTGTTCCTCATTTAGTCCCTGCTGTACGTTCAGCAGTGTATTTAACTCTGATCCACTTACTCCTCAGTAAAAATGCTCACTGAGCTCATGAAGCCGCATCACTGGGCCTCACAACAACGCTCTAATCTCCGAGTCCTGCTGCTCGTCAACAAGTGAAAGGTTCACCTTTCAGAGGCCTTGCACAGATTTCACTGCAGGAGAGGTGTCTGTTAGCAAAATATCTCATGAACCACTTGACTCATWTTAATGAAATGTCTAAGAAATAATGATTAGATGTACAGCAACAACTAATTAMGTTTTGGAGTCAATCCAATTCAAGATAGCTGCTCCTGCCAACTAAACTTAGACAGTTTTAACATGGTTTTAGTTTAGTTAATTTTCCAGAAATGTTGCTAAAACTTGGTGTGGTTGTAGCAGGAGGTTATTTACAACATAAACTCCAAGCGCTTTGCGTTGTGTAAGATTTTTGCATAAAACTTTAGCAATCATTGTCAGAGCTGACTATGTTTTGTGTCTSTTAGCAAAATATCTCATGAACTACTGTGCATGTTTTAATTAAACTCTTAGATAATCATTAGGTGTGCATCTACAACTRATTAAMTTTTGGAGTTAACGCAATTCAATGTTTTCCACAGATAATCAACCTTAGCAAACACAAAAATGTCTGTAAATCAGTCAGTTGTGCAGATATTGAGCTTAAGTTTGGTGTGGTAGTAGCTGACAGTCATACACAACTCATGCTCTGAAAGTGTCATGGCATAAAAACACACAACATAGTTTTAAGGTGTGACCAAAGCTGCTAAAAGTCCATTATTTCTCAAYACGAGGCTGCGGGTGACGTGTATTCCTTCAAGAAATGCCAAGCACCTAACTTAACATTATGACTACTTATCTTTGTTTTACTAGAGTATTAGTGATATATTTTATCAAATAGATGTGTGATATTCTTGTAGATGTGAAWAGAAGAGGCCAAGTTCTCTTGCTCTCCTGGAAGATGGCCGCTGAAGAAGAAGACCCCAACCTGGGTCCAGGCCCTGATGATGACTATGACCCTTCTTCACCAGGTAGGGACTGTGACTCAGACAGCGTCCTTTCTGATGACTCGGTGCTTCCACTCTACACACGGGAGACGCCAAACAGGGGCGAAGCATCGACTCTCTATCAGGCATGCRCCTGCAACAACCGTCCCTCTCTCAGGAAAGCCCTGCAGAGGGGGGTCACCAAAGACGAGGTGATGGAGCTGGACATCAACGGCCGGGTGAGAGTTTCATTCATTATTTGGGCAAACGTTTTAAACTCGAACATCGGCAACGTGACGGAGCTGTACCATGACTTTACCTAACAGAACGGCTTGATGGTGGCGTGCTTCAGTGGTTTTGTAGATATGGTTCACGAGCTTCACAACTGTCCTTTTCTGGACATAAATCACCAGGACAGTGAAGGCAACACGGCGCTGATGATCGCATCTCAAGCAGGTGAGTCGTCTCATGAACTCTGACAGCCGAAGTGTAAGAATATCTCAAGAAGGARGTGGTAAAGCCTTGTGTTCTTACCTGCAGGTCACATCAACACRGTGATGTACCTCCTGAACTACTACCCTGGCATCGACACGGAAATAAAGGACTGTCGAGGGTTCACGGCCCTCATCAAAGCCGCCATGACCGGCCGCAGTGACGTGGTGGCAGCTCTCGTAATGGCTGGTGGGTGAGAACAAATGGGGATTTTATGTTGAGATTTATGCATAGGACTTCTATAAATTAAAGTATATGGGATAAGTGTGTAGTTCTGCATATACTATTTAGGTGACTTATATGACCTAAGCCAGAGCAAACCATAGACAATGTGGTGCACTAGGTAAGATTTCAGGTGGCGCCCCTTGTGCGGTTTTCCAAATCTCACTGTCAATTTACATCCACTCACATACWAATTTGAAAAGTTTTGTCTTTGATATTATTGTTTATCTTAGGTCCAAATTTGTTTGAAACAGAATACCAGAAGTCTACCTCATACCTGCCAACATCTGCTAACTGTGATGAGGAACACCTGTTCATAACAAACAGCTGTGGAGTGAAGCAGTTCTAGGGGGAACAGTGGTATACTCCCCTGGACAAAATTGTAAAAGATACACTCAAAACTATGCATTTTCCAATCATTTGAAGAGCATTTTTATTAAATCTTAGGGTTATTAAAACAAAATATTTTTAATTCAATTTCTAAATGGCATTAAATGGATTCTATACCTGAAGTCAGCTAACTGGTGATGAGTTGGGTTTAGGATCATTCTGAAGTTATTTTAACTTCCTGACAGCTGGATTGCTTCTTATCCTAGCTAATTGTAGATGGAGTATTTTTCTGCACATTTCCAAAACCCATTGTGTGTTTTACAAGTTTCTATGATTTCAAATCCTTTGAAGGTGATTCTTAAAATAAGATTTGGAGATTTTGATTCTTGGTTCAGTTTAATACTTTTCAATTGAAGTCATTTTTAATGTAAAAAAAAAAAACACAAAGGTATTTTAGTTAAATCTGACTATACATTTTTGTGCAAATTGGACCAAATGCTGTTTTTCTACCTTGAATAGAAACATATTTCACGTCATTAAGACACTTTTCCTGGAAGAGAATCATTCAGACATGAAAAGTTAAATAAGTGTAATGTATTATTTATTAACAAAATCAGAAATTACTCCACTCAGTCCTGTTTTTATCCTCTGTCTTTAATTCCAGGGGCAGCCATGAATGCAGTGGACTCCTCTCGCCGCACATGTGCCCACGACTGGGCTCTCAAAACAGGCCGATTTGAGGTCATCCACCGTCTGCGCCGCCTGGCGTCGCGCCCGAAAGCCGAGCAGTTCTGTGAAAGCTACGTTCCCGAGTGGCCCGAGCTCAAGCAGAGRGTGGCCAAAGCCACGGCGCAGAAAAGCCCCACGGAAAAATTCACACTGCTGATCAAAAACACGTTTGGGTTCAGCTTTCCGCAGGACCCCCAGGACGACGGGGTCATGGACCACATGGTGCGCATGACCACCAGCGTCCACAGCCCTCTGGTTTCTACGGGGTGTCGCGCGCTCTGCCCCACCAGCCCTCCTGAGCTGGGGAAGAAGAGGGTCACCGTGCAGGAGCTGATGAGGAAACTCCCTCCGAAGGAGCTTGAGGAGAAATCGGTGCGCCACAGCAACGGCTGCGTGTCAAACGCCTGCCCCTCGGCCCGCCCTGCGGAGACAGTTTCTGGCTTATGCTGCCCTGAAACTGAACGCAGAGGCAGCATCCTCTCCCTGACCTCCACACTCATTCCTCGCAGTTTAGCGAGACGAAACAGTGTCTTCCCCGCTGGGTCTGTCCCAGACATTAGTGTGGACAGGCCTTCGGATTCAACTCCAAAGAAAGAAAAGAAGAAAAAGAACAAAGGAAAGGGGAAACTGGAACCACCCATGTGGACATACAGGGAGCAACAGGAAGAAAGAAAGAAGGATGTTTGATGGTTGTTGAACCTGGATGGAGGGATTAGTAAATTTAAACGTAAAATAAYACAGTAAAACAGGCCCTTGTTTGACCTGTATGACAGCAGCAACTTTATTTACAATCTTGTGCAACTTTTGTGACTTTTTTAGGGAAAAAATATTTTAAAAATGATGAAACTGAAATGTGTTAAATGGTACTCCACAAAAAAATGTTCACAGCTGCATAGCTGACAAAAAAAAAGAGCAGGACACAGATTTGTTCTTTATAGTCAAGATTTGAATATTTTAAAACATATGGCTTTATCATTTGAGTTTAATGTGTTGCATTAAATATATAATTTCTTGGGTTTCTTGACAATTGTTTTCGAGAAGGCTGTGCATCAGCTCAGCTATGGTTGTATAAACCTACCCTGCTACTGAGGAAACAATCAAACACAGGATCATCAGCTGCTAAAATTCTCACTCAGCTTCACAAACCAGTGTGAAGGTGATTTGGGGACAGATGTCAGAGTTAGAGTTTATATATCTGTTCAAGGGAAAAGAACACCTGCACTGAGCTGAATATGATGAATGAGGCTAAAAATAGTAGCCAAAACAAGGTTTTGAAGATAATTTTAACTTTTAAAGTGGAACGCTTCAATTACATTGTTATTCAGTTTGTAGCTTTAACACATAGCTTGACAGCACAAATAAGAAAACCAACTAAAGATGTTGAATAAATATTTAAATGTTAGAAATTAAAGATTTGATCCTAATCAAATTTTCAGTTTAACCTAAGCTGAATGGCCAAAGCTTATTTAACTAATAAAACAACCACCAGGTGGCAGCACTGAGCACTGTTACAGTAAACATCAGTTTTGATTGAAATACCTGAGATAAAAAATTCTCTTTTCAGTTTATGATCTGGCTTTCGCTTTTAAAATATGAAACGGAGCAAACCTATATTATGGGACAAATTGTTTATTAAAAAAGGTCCTACAAAATCAAACCATTAAATAAATTATCAAGGCTTAATTAGGAATGATCTAATGTGAAATGGTCACATCTTTTAGAAAATAAGTTATTTAACTGAATTTTCAGTGTTGACCCCAACAGAAACTGGTGTTAATGAGATTTTTATGAAAGACGTCCTTTTCTTGCGAGTATATTTAAAATATATCCCAGAACACCCTTTAACCTTTATAGAATATAACACCTCCATGACTTTACAGGAGCTTTAATGAGCTGCTGTAAGTTTGAGCATTTAATACGAGTCAACTTGTTTTGTTCGTCTACATTTTTTTATGCTTCCAGGAAATGAGGGGACCTGTTTCTTCAGCTGTATGTAAATCTGTTCAGGTATTGTTTGTGCGTAGCTTCATCTGCCACTCACACCGCTGCTGCTGACCACACACACACGCCAGTAAAACACACAGTTCTCAGAAAGATCTCCAGCTGGGTGTGGGTAAGGTGAGAGTGTTGACACAAACCACATCAGCAGCTTACAGCGTGTTCTTCTACTGGGTAATATCTGTGCAAAAAATACCTTTCCTCTGAACCCTGAGAGAAACTGAGATGAATCATTCTAAAGAATAATATCTGAGCTACAAGTAAACACTGTAAATGTGAAGTTGTTTTTCTGTAGTGTCGGTTTTTACTTTATTACCTGTCCAAGCCCTAAAAAATGAAGATGTTTCATAAACTTTTATTGATTGTTTTAAAATTGAGTTGCGATGCATACTAAAAACTATTAAATTGAAAAAATTTAATTTAACATTTTTTACTTTGAATATGGAAAAATCAAACTATGCTGATGTTTATTGATGCTTTAGTGATTAAGACCTCGAAACACAATGAACAAAAAGCTAAATAAAAAATTAAAATATCTGATGTTGATTGTCATTAATGACAGTAACTAAACAAAACACATTCATTGTTATTTTGACCTTAGAGCAATGGACTTGTTTTCCAGGAAAATAAAAAGAGATGTTTTCTAGAACTGAACCAATAAGAACCCTGGCATGATAAAACAAACATAAAAAACACGGGCCATAAGCAGGAAAGATTAATGAGTACAATCAGTTTCACAATGAGTCAAACATGACAACACAACGCAAAACCTGTCAAACAAAACATAAGCAATCAAACAAAACACTGAAGATTTAATAGTTTTCTTTAACAGTCATTTAATCAGGTTTGTCTGTGTTTCTGATCAGTTCTCTCCCTGGTTGTCACTTTGCTCTGTAACAAGTGTTGTTTTCGTTAACGATGACGGTTTCGAAATAAACATAGCTCTTTGATGACTAAGACGAGACGAAACGTGTGTGAGTTTTCGTTGACGAGACAAGACTGGACGAAAATGTTAGTCGGTGGTCTGTTAATCATTTAAAATGCAGAGTGGAGGGAGGGACAGCAGCGCTGTTACACACACGCGCACACACAACAACACAGAACATTTCCTCCTCTCATCAAGTAAAGAAGGAAGACAAACAGCCTGTCCTGCCTCGCAAAAAAAAGTCCGTCCATCACCTGTAGTTTAACCAGGGAGTAACRTCTCCACCATTAAAAGCTGTCGCAGGTCCATTCTGAGCGCTCAGAAGCTGTTTGTTTACGTTCATGACGAAAGTAAAACTTTTTTTTTTTTGGCTGGGGGGAGTTAGCAACTGCGCATGTCAGTGCTTCTGTTCTGAATAAAAGCCTGGGGCATGTAAACACTCGTTTGCACAAGTTTTAATAGTCTACTAACTAAGTTAAGGACTGCATGATGTCTGTTTTTATAAATAAGGTGCATCTTCATCGTCCTGGCTGACAAGTTTGAGTTGAACMTGTGTGTTCCCCTTTATTGCTTATAATATTGGGCATGTGTATTTTCACTTTAGCAAATTTTGAAACATAAAGCCACAAAGTGAGAATGTTTTTGTTTTGGACATTTTTTAGAGTAACAAAAATTCACAAATGTTAACACAAATTACTGAAATTAATTTGTAAAGACTAATATGTTGTCTTTTTTTAAGACTAAAACTAAACAATTTTTTAAGCTTTCGTCGACTAAAACTCGACTAAAACCATTAAATATAGAAGTGACTAAAACTGACTAAAACTAAGAAGTATTTTTGTTTAAAAAAAACTAAGACTAAGAGTAAAATTAAAATGGCAGTCAAAAACAACACTGCTCTGTAACTACACAACAGAATGTATTGTATTGTATATTAAAAGGCAAAATAAACATTCTGGTTTTTGGGGCAAAAAACATGTTTGGAATCCAAAAGGTGCAAAAATCTACAGAACTCAGACCATGGTCATACCTTTTTCACGTCATTATTTTTAAACATAACCAACACAACTTTCAAACGTTTCCAAAGTGTTAATTATAACAACACATTAAGCTAAATGGTTAATAAATACCTGAGTAACTAATCAATGGCTTAGCTAAGTGAACGAGTACATAAATCTGATGGTTAAATTCTTCAAACTGAATTGATGAAACAAACTAAATGAACAAAATAACTTCAGATAAATAACATATTTAAATGAGCGTATACAGAACAGGCCTTGAAGAAAACAGCTGAGGCGTCAGAACGACACACTACTTACTCTTCATGTGTCTGACACTGCTCTTAGACAAAATGTTTTGTTTGGAGGTTTCAGCCCTAAAATGGAAATGAAATGCTGATTTCACTTCATAAGGTAGTTAAAGAGCATGTGTGTAATCACATGAAACAAGTCACAACAGAAGCAGGAGTGGCAACGATGCTGGATTACCCTGACTGACCTCTGCAGAAGCTTCAGCTTTCAAATCTCTCTGAGACTGATGGTGGTTTGGAATTAGGCTCGATTTAAAGAAGCTTCTGTTTCCTGCCCTGCTACAAGCTGCTGCATTGCTAAACAAACTTCACAGTTTTTCCAGAGAAGTCTTCCCATGTAAGCATAAAAGAAGATGAAAATTATCTCCATTGTGCTTTTGTAGTTGTTTTCCCACATGCCTCCTTTTGCTGTAGTTTCTTCCTGAAGGTTATTCTGAACTCCTGCCTCAGTTTGTGCCTGTCAAGAACATTATCTTCATTAATGGAAAGATTTGAGAACTGAAAATTATTCAAATGTTTTTTACTGCTACAAGTATTACGTGGCAACTTTTAGAAAAACAAAACGAGTAAGCTTCTCAAGTTTTTGACTGTATTTACCCTAGTCTCCGCCAGTAAGCACGAGCGCCTGGAGGATATCTGAAAGGGAAACGATGCCCCTCACCACTTCATGCTCGTCCACCACCACTAGTCTGTGCACCTGGAGGAGACGGAGAAAAAAAAAAACATCTCAGTTACTCTCAGCTCTGTTCAACACTGGAGAAAAATATAAAAGTGGCAAACAGTTCTTAGATACTGATGGTGTAACAACAAAACTGTGTTAAATGTATAAAGATCTTTCTCAAAAAAAGTGACACAGCATTAATCTAGTTTGCATTATTTTTAATTTCACAAATTAAAATCTTCATTAATCACAGAATTAGAACAAAGATCAGCCTTTTGGGTCGGGCTTATTCCATTTGAATAGAAATGACTCCTCATTGCATAAAACTAAAAAGTTGTGATCTTTGCGAGAGTTCTGTAGTTACTCATAAATCTAGAGTTAAAATACATTCAGTAACATTTCTGTCTTCACTGAGGACAATCCTGAGTCGTTACAACAAATAACACCATTTCTTTTGATTGTTTTTTCAACTGGGTCACTGAAATCAACTTTACACAACAAAAAGATTAAAGTAACCCTCATCAGGCAAACTTTAAAACTCACTCTGCTGTATTTACAGTTTAGTGTTTCATTTTATTGCTGCCATGTGGAAAACYACAAACACATAAAAGGTTGGCTGTTTCCACCCATTTTAGCCCGCCAGAGCAGATTTATCTAAATCCACCACACAAAAACTAGTGATTGTACAGGTTTCTTTTCTTGTGCAATGTTAAAGGAGGTTACACAGACATCCATTTCTCACCTCAGCCTCCACCAGTCTGTTGATAATAGCCTCCAGGGTCTCGTGTCTGTTGCAGGTCAACACGCCCTCGAAGTACTGAGAGCGGTGCTTCAAGGCTTTGGTCACCGTCACATCCAGGTTGTTGTACGTCTTCTCTGCTGCCAGATTCTGTTACAAAGAAGAACCTAATGAATGACGCTTTTTTTAAACCACAAGTATATAATCACAAAACAACAGAAAAACTTAAAAGAAAACAGATTTCAACAGGAGTTTCTCTCAGTTAYTCTGAGTTTGAGTCTTTTCTGTCCTCCCTGGCTGCCCACCCTGAACCCGGTTCTGCTGGAGTTTCTTCCTGTTCAAAGGGAGTTATTTCCTTTTCTACTGCTGCCAATGTGCCACTCAGGATGGGAGACYGTGACAACATGAAGGTTCAACACAATCTGCTGGCTTACTTAAATAGATCATTTTTACTCATTGGAATTTTATAAGAATTTTGTACAGCGCCTTGAGGTGACTTTTATTGCAAATTATCAAAATATAAACTGAAGTGAATTAATTAAACATGATTTTTTGTCTTGACTGATAACTTCTGGTTGTTTTAATTTTGTGTTAAAGGTTGAATCCTCCCTTTGCTGCTACACTTACAACACTTGAGCCAGTGACCTAAAGTCAGGAAACATTTCTCCCAGACAAGTTATCAGTAGGAGTCTGACGCTCCGCATGGGATTTCTCAATCCTACAAATGCTTCTCTTCACTCTGAGGATATATTCCAGCTTGCCCTCATTCTGCACCACCAGTGACGCTCACATGCTCTGAAGAAAACGTTTGTTTAAACAAWCTATTTCTCACAAAATGCTTTTTATGCATGCGTCAGTTTGAAAAAGCAAAACCTGCAAAAAGATAAGGCCGCGTTGCAATAAAGAATTATCCTCATTTTCTTGTCGTAAATGTCATTTATTATGTTTTTTGTTACTATTGGATAATATTTTGTTAATGCAACCAGTTAAAGGCAGAGTTTTACTTACTATAACATCAAACTTTGAGTATATATCCACCACTCGACCTGCAAGACAGAAGTTACAAAAAAGAAAAAAAGTCAAGCGGTTTCTGTTTATTAAAACAAAACCTACATAGAAAAGATTTCAACTGGTCCACGTACCTTTGTCATCCACAACAGGGAGCGCGGACACTCGCTGCTCAACAAAAATACCCAGCGCAGTGTACAGAGGTGTGTCTGCACGGACCATCGCTATGTTTTGGAATGTCCCGATATTCAGTTCCTCTAAAGTTTGCTTTAGAAAAGCGGGTCTCGGCATCTCTGATATCTAAACACGAAAGGTTGCAAAGACTCAATGAAAATGTTGAAAAACTGGTGGGGTTTTTTTGGTATGTTTTTCTTGCTTTAGCATTATTACAACAAACATAAAACAATGAAAATATGTTTTAATATGATTAATGCATGAACTTACAAAAAGCTTCAGAAACTTAAGAATCCTCTTGTGTGTGAGAATGTACAGCGTGTTCCCAGTCAAGGGGTCAATTACAGGCAATCTGTGGATCTTGTTCTTCAGCAAAGATGAAACTGCATCATACAAACTGTGGCACAGCAGGAGAGAAACAAACAGGAATCAAAGCTTGCAGTGTGAACATAGCCAAAGATGAGACAAATGCTTGTACTGTTACTTACCTTGCATTGGGAGATATGCAAACCAAAGGCTTGAAAGAGTCTTGAAGGTACAACTCTAATAAGAGAAAAATGAGTTAATTCCAACAAACAAAAGAAGAAATTTCTGTGTGTTATTTAATGTTCTCACCTCTCCATGTTTCAATTTTGTGTTCTTCCAACTCATATATCTGAACCTAAAATTTGACAGTAAGAAAATAGCTCAAAGTTCTAAAAAAATAATTAAAATTGGGTAAAATCTCTTTGTATTTTAGATCACAAACGAGTATTAGAACTATAGGACCATAAACATCTTACCAAAGGAGACTTGTAGTAACGGTGAAGAATGTTGATGAAGTCTGTGATGGTTAGCATACCTGAAGTGACAGAGCAGAGGCAGAAAATAAAGACATTTTTTAATAAGGGTATCATTTATTTGTATAAAACAAAAGCAAATTAAAATCACTCTTACCCACAAAGCACTGCTTGTTACTGTCCCACAGTGGTGCTGCTCTTACCCCATTGGAAACAAGAGCAAAGAACGCCTTTTTCACCTGGAAAAATATTTACACAAATGATTCAAACGCATGTGGAGCAGTTTTTATTTATACATGAGACTTTGTTTTACCTGAAGTGAAGTATCAAATACAACTAATTTGGAACTCGTAGGTACAAGATCATAACAGCGGTGGGACTTCATAAACCTGGTGTAGACATTGTTGTCTCGGTCTGACAAAACGAGAAAAATCCAAATGAGGACACTCCTTGAAAAGTGTTTCTAAATCTAGCCCTAAAAAGACTTAACAAATGATTTATTTACCTTCAAAAACTGGGTCCTTTTTGCCCTCGAGATCATCAAAAGTTACTGAAATCTGAAAAAAATACCATTATGGTTCAAATTAGGGCTTTAAAAATTTTATTTTTGTGGGAGTCCTGTGGAGAAAGGCCAGTTACCGTGGCATTTTGCTAGTCCTGGTTGGTTTTTAGTTTAGATATATTAAACTAAATTCCTTTTGTCTATTCACTCAGTCTTCCTCAGCTGCATCCATATATWCATATATATCCATGCATCTCTAACATCCTTCTACCAATATACCCACTGTCCCTCCTCTGGACATGACCTCCCATTCATTCAACCTGTGCTGTATCTCTCATGATTTCATTCCTCATCTTATCCAACTTTGTCCTAAGGAGAACCTCAACATCTTCATCCCTRACATTTCCAGTTCTGTTTACTGCCTATTGTTAACAATGGAAATACTAAAATATAGGTTTGTAGACGATGACTAAATAAGAGAATAAGCTTAAACCATTAAGGGTTTCAGGAGCCGTTTTATCAACATTTTATCTTACAGTATTTAAATTGTTTGTGGTACAAAAATCCCTGCACTTTGTATATTATTGAGCAACTACTGAGGGAAACCTCGTCACAAACTAGCTAAATTAAAACTATTGATCCACTGTTGACAGCCTCACTGAAACCCACGGTAAGTCACGTAGGATACAAAAACGCTTTTTATGACTTRAAGGGACGCAGCTAACTTTGTACTTTATACCGACATGAGTCAACAAACTAGTTAAACATCAAACTTTTTAGTCCTGGCTGTTGCAACCACGTCCGCTGACACTGTACCACTACAATTTATGACTCATCAAAACCATCCTGAAACTAAAAAAAAAAAAAGGTGACTGTGTTTTAGCTTGCTAGCTAACCTCACAGAGTTAAGATGTGACTTTTTAATTATTTCGGCACAGGCCATTATTCCTTTATTTTTGAGTTATTTAGATGAAACTTCGCTAAGCACAATTAAAATCACAAACTGTCTTAAAAACAGTAATTGAATTAGCATTTCTTTCAGACACAATTAGCTCCAAAACTATTAACAATTAGCTCGCTGATTAGCAATAGCGGCTAACGATAGCGTGTTTCTGAAATTCGCGCTGTTTTAAAAGCTGTGTTTAAAATAACATATATGTAASAGCAAGCAATTTTACTCACACACTCCATGTCCCATTGACTGAGTAGTTTTTCTTGAACAGAGTGAACAAATGACCCGACCGACCTCACAAAGCCACGAAAGATCCTCTTCCGCTGAGCCCTGTGGTTTACCGTAATAACTGTGGTACTATCGCAACAACAAATAAAACAAAAAAAAAAACATTTATTTTGCGATTATTACCGTAAGCACATGCGCATTTCATTTAGCGGCTGCAGATTAAAGCAAGAACTCACTTTCCTCTTTTTTTTAAGTATTTCCCMCAAAAAATACACGGTCTCATGAAAACCAGGAGGAGAAGTGTCTGGAGATTTTTTTATAACTTTGTTTACTGACTGTGTTGACCCACGCATCTTCAGTGTGTTTGAAATGTAAACACCTGAATGTGCAATCCTTTGCACTCGAATGCACATTACCCAACTTGTATTTGGGTTATTTTGCACATACAGTAAGTGAAGCAGGAATGTTTGATTCAAAGTTTAAAGGTTTGTGTTACAAAAACGTGTGTTCAATCACAAAATGCATGACAATGTTGTTGCACATTTTAATTTTCTTTGTATATTTTGGTAAAAATTCCAACTTTGTGACCAACATTTTTTCTCAACAGCAAAAACCAGTTCAAGTCAATTTTAATACTAATTTGATAATATTTTCATTGCCAGGTGAGACTATAGTCATAATACCTATTTTTGGAACCTAAAATAATTACATTTATCAACCCAAGCAATGCAGCAAAATTAAGACAACCATTGAATAACATTTATTTATTTATTTATTTATTTACAAAATGGTTTACAGCAAGATTTCTGAATTATTTTTGACCCACAAGGGAATAACGGTGTTCAGGTGTACAACACCTGCACCCATGGTGTCAAGAGAGAGAGATGAGAGAGAGAGAGAGATGAGAGAGAGAGAGAGAT
>NW_013954618.1:12436-23092 GCF_001266775.1 Austrofundulus limnaeus | reverse complement strand
AGTAAAATTTTGTTATTCCATTGGCAGAAATTTTTTGACTTAATTTGAGTCAAATTTTCAGGCTAACAAGACAAATAATCTGACACATTCTGAAAACAAGATTATTCTTAATCAGTTCTTGTTTAGTAAATCAGTCTCAAAACAAGATCAAAAAGACTTTTTGGCTTAAATAAGGTTTTAAAACTTGGTAAGATGGACAGTTTTTGCAGTGCACCCTGTGAGATCTTTATCGCAAAATCAGTTTATCTCATTTAAATTCACAGGAATAAAAGCACAGCCCCAGAGAACACGCAACACCTGAACAAATAAATAAGTCAAAGTTGTTTTACAGCCCTAACCAAAGTGTGATGTTTGTCCAATCACAGCTGTGTTCTCGTCACTGTATGCAAATTTCATCTGGCTGTTTCCCTCCTCCAGGCTCTGTACCAGCTGTACTTTGATCCCGACATGGAGCGTAAGAACGTGGCTCAGAAGTGGCTGACCCAGACCCAGGCCTCGGCTCAGGCCTGGCAGTTCTGCTGGCTCCTGCTCAGGCCAGACAAGGTTGTGCTCTCCCTGCCCCTACAGCTGCACATCTCTTATCACCGATTGGCATAAGGCAGGCAGTAAAGTTTTAGCCTGTGTGTGTTCGTTTGTCTGCCATTTTAGTAAAACATCTCATAAACCAGGGAACAAATTCCAATAAAACATGAAAAAGTAATCAGTGAATGTACTTCTACAGCTGAAAAACTTTTGTAGTTGTAGGGGTGCACCCCCTCTAATAACAAAGTTGTAAAGGAAGTTTATTTACAACGGGATCTTCTATTTTCAGTAGATATCTCTTCCGTGCAAAATGAATGGACAAACTACACTAAGATGAGCGTGACTCAGTGACTAGTTTGATCTAAAAAGTAAATGAGATAATTTGTTTACAGAATCAAAACAAATCACTAATATACAACTTATTGTGGACAATCAAATTTCCTATAAAAAGTTTAACGACAAACTTTTTGGTTTAAGGTTAATAAACCATTTGTTTTTGGCACTATTTCTTAAAGTTTTGGACGGGCAGGTTTAAGAGAAAAGAAAGGAGGAGGAATAGGATTAGTTAGGTTTTAACTTTATTCTTTAAAGAAAGTGGATTTTAACCAGAAAGAGCAAGCATCTCTCAATGAATCCAGCCAGACATCAGGCACTCTCAGTAAAGGGCAGCCATGATGGAATGGAAACGTCAGCCAGCTGACCTAAGAAAACACATACAGTGGGTAAATAAGTATTGAACACGTCAAAATTTTTCTCAGTAAATATATTACTAGAGGTGCTAATGACATGAAATTTTCACCAGATGTTGGTAACAACCCAAGTGATCCATAAATACAAAGAAATGTCCAGAAATGAAGTTATTTGTAATAATGTGGAATGGCACAGGGAAAAAGTATTGAACACACTTACTGAAATTTATCTAATACTTTGTACAAAAGCCTTTGTTGTCAATGACAGCTTCAAGACGCCTCCTGTATGGAGAAACTAGTGGCATGCATTGCTCAGGTGTGATTTTGGCCCATTCTTCCACACAAACAGTCTTCAAATCTTGAAGGTTTCGTGGACCTCTTCTATGAACTCTGATCTTTAGTTCTTTCCATAGATTTTCTGTTGGATTCAGGTCAGGTGATTGGCTGGGCCATTCCAGCAGCTTTAGTTTCTTTCTCTGAAACCAACTGAGAGTTTCCTTTTCTTTGTGTTTGGGCTCATTGTCTTGCTGAAATGTCCAGCCACGTTTCATCTTCATCATCCTGGTAGATGGAAGCAGATTTTTATCAAGAATGTCTCTGTACATTTTTCCACTCATCCTTCCTTCAATTATTTGAAGTTTGCCAGTACCATATGCTGAAAAACAGCCCCACACCATGATGTTCCCACCTCCAAACTTCACTGTTGGTATGGTGTTTTTGGGCTGATGTGCAGTGCCATTTGACCTCCAAACATGATGTGTATTCTGGCATCCAAACAGTTCAATGTTGGTCTCATCTGACCAGACTATATTCTCCCAGTATTACACAGGCTTGTCTAAATGTTGTGCAGCAAACTTTAAAGGAGCTTCAACATGCTGTTTCTTCAGCAGTGGAGTCTTGCGTGGTGAGCGTGCATACAGGCCATGGTGGTTCAGTGCATTACTTATTGTTTTCTTTGAAACAATCGTACCTGCTAATTCCAGGTCTTTCTGAAGCTCTCCACAAGTGGTCCTTGGCTCTTGGACAACTCTTCTGATAATTCTTTTCACTCCTCTGTCAGAAATCTTGTGAGGAGCACCTGGTCGTGGTCAGTTTATGGTGAAATAATGTTCTTTCCACTTCTGAATTATGGCCCCAACAGTGCTCACTGGAACCTTCAGAAGTTTAGACATTCTTCTGTAACCGATGCCATCATTATGCTTTGCAACAATAAGGTTGTGAAGGTCTTGAGAGAGCTCTTTACTTTTACCCATCATCAGATGGTTCTTGTGTGATACCTGGCCATCATTTGGGACTGAACCAGCTGATATTAACTTGCACTGACAAGGGACAGGCTTGCTTTCTAATTACTGAGAGAGTTCAGCTGGTGTCTTGGCTTTCCATGCCTTTTTACACCTCCCTTTCTTCATGTGTTCAATACTTTTTCCCTGTGCCATTCCACATTATTACAAATAACTTCATTTCTGGACATTTATGGTTTGATTTCTTTGTATGTATGGATCACTTGGGTTGTTACCGACATCTGGTGAAAATTTCATGTCATTAGCACCTCTAGTAATATATTTACTGAGAAAAATGGTGACATGTTCAATACTTATTTTACCCGCTGCATATGGTTATAATTTTGTCAGTTTTACAGATATTAAGCTATAATTTGGTAATAGGAGCTGAGAAGCTGTCATTTCTCAACATGAAATGATTTTATTTAAATTTCTGGAGTGAAAAGCAGTAGCCAATGAGTTTTATTTATTCAGGGTTTGGTTTTGTTTTTGTCTGTTTGAAAAATGAAGTTTTTCTTGTCTTTATTTTATTTTATTTTTTCAGATCCCAGAGGTTCAGTTTTTTGGTGCCAGCACCCTCCACATCAAGATCTCTCATCACTGGAGTGACCTTCCCTCAGAGCAGCACGACAACCTCAGGATGCAGCTTCTGGCTCATATCTTACACTTCTCCTCGGGGCCCAAAATGGTGCTGACTCGTCTTTGTGTGGCCTTGGCCTCCATGGCTCTTAACCTGATCCCTCAGGCCTGGTCTCAGCCGGTGGCAGACATGGTGAGGGCTTTCCAACCGCAGAAACCTGACCCTGAAGATGGCTCCGACGCAAAGACTTCCCAGGACCCCCAGGCGCACTGTCTGGCCCTGCTGGAGCTCCTCACCGTGCTTCCAGAGGAGTTCCAGAGCAGCCGGTTGGCCCGGGACCGCCGCGCCCAGCTGAGAGACGCTCTGATCGGGGAGTGGGCCGTGGTGTGCACTGTGCTACAGCAGCTCCTGCAGAGCCAAGACTCCTCCTGTCAGGTGAAGGAGAAGGTGCTCCGCTGCCTGTCCAGCTGGGTGAGCCTGGATGTCCCATTAGGGGAAAGCCAGGAACTGGTCCAGGACTGTTTCTCTGAGCTGTCCAACTCAGAGCTGTTTGATACAGCAGTAGAGACTATAGTGAACGCCATCTCACAGCCGGACTGCCAGAGGTGAGACTCAGACTGGATCACAGGTGACTTTTTGTTTCTTGCTGCGTGACTGTAGCGTCTGTGAGCAGGTACACCAACGCTCTGCTGAGCCTGATGCCTCTGGTGCTGGGGCTCTTCGACCAGCTGAAGACAGCTGTTGAGGACCGGGACATGGAAACCTCTCATGGAATCTGTCGTATTGCTGTTGCTTTGGGAGAAACACACTGCAGGTACCTACAGGTGCACGTTTCCATCCAAAAAACAAGCTTCATGTGTGTTTTTTTTTTTTAATTTAACCTGTGTTTGACAGGGTTCTGCTGGAACATTTGGACCACTGGCGAGATTACCTGGCTCTGGTTAACATGATTCTGTTCTGTACGGGCATCCCAGGACACTACCCAGTTAATGAGACCACCAGCTCCCTCACACTCACCTTCTGGTACACGCTGCAGGTACAAGAACTGAAAAAGGTCTGAAACAGGAAATTTCCCTTTTTACATTTTGGTATTTTGTTTGGTTGTTTGTTGAATTTTTAGGATGATATTTTGTCATTTGAGGAAGACAAGCAGGCCGTTTACCTGCAGGTCTACAGGCCTGTTTACTTCCAGCTGGTAGACGTGTTGCTACATAAATCCCACTATCCCTCTGAGGAGGAGTACGCCTCCTGGTCCTCTGATGACAAGGAGCAGTTTCGTATTTACAGGTAAAAAAAATAAAATTAAAAAATCGATCCATTATATTCATCTCTAGAATTAGAATAAATCCATCAGTGACAGTGTTTATGTAAGGTCTGGTTCAGAGGATGTGATAATTCAACTCTACACAGAATGTAAAGGATTTAATAAAAATCTGGTTCTGGTCTGGTTACCTAAATGTTCAGGAGGAACTCCTACACAAATCAACTGCTCGGCTCTTTTAACGTGTGCATCTCAGAGACCTCACTGGAAAGTCCCCAGACGACTTCTCTGCACCACTCCTCCAACGATTAATCCTGTCTAGTGGGCAATAACGTGGTGAGAGGTGGGCGAGAGGGTCAGTAATATGGGGGTCAGGCGTAGGGTGAGCTGAAGCAAAGGTCAAAATCAGTGTTTGTGGTTTGAGTCCAGAAAGCAGAGATAAGTAGAGTCTGACAGGGGTGAAGCAAAACAGCAAAATGCCAGGGGATTCTGATGTTATCAGTTCATGAAATGGACGTTATTAGGCGTTATCAGTCCCATACAATGGCTTCAGAGGGTCCCTACTGTGCCTTCTAGGCTTCAGACTGTCCCGACAGTGCCCCCTAGTGGTTAATATACTGTATCAATGACAATGAATGTGTAAATAACCAAAAGACAGTGTAATAAATTATTTGTGCCTGTGTCGGCTTCAAACCCTGGACACCTGCTCTACCACTCTACCCATTACCCTACTGGAAGTCCACAATATGCAACCTTTGGAGGGCGGGATCTTTGGCGCTAACCATGTCATTTGCTCTAAAGTTAACCTTAGTGGCTTTTAGCCTCATATTAACCAGTTTTTTATGCCTCATGTTAACCAGATAGTGGCTTCATGCCTCACACTAACCAGCTGACAATCGGAGCCCATTCTATGGGACGGGGAACCTGCTAACGGGCACAGGCGGGACATTCTGAAGCCATTCTAGGGGACTGATAATGCCTAATAACGTCCATTTTATGGATGATAACATCCGAAGTGGGTGAAAATGCAGAGGGTAGAGCCAAGGTTGAAACCAGGAGATCAAAAAGGCAAAGTAGTAACACTGGACAGCTACACACAGAACTGCTGTGGATAATCTGGCAAGGTGTGTTTGTGCCAGGAGGGAGCTTAAACAGAGCAGAGCACAGGTGCAAATGAGTGGGCACAGGTGGGCTGAAAGAACTGATTACTGTCTGATGTGAGCAGGCAAGGAACAAAAACAGACTGAAACGTTAGAGTTAATGTCACTTTCTAAAAGCTGCACAAGTGTAAGGCAAAAATCTCACAAAATGAAGAGAACCAAAATGATATCTCAAACGTCAAAGACTGACCTCAGTTCTGGTGAACAAAATTAATTAAAAAGGAGTAAAAGCATACCAAAAATCACATAAAAATGCAACAAATTAATCAAGTTATAAAGCTTTACTTAGACTTTGAATTTTTGGGCTTCTAAATGTTCTAAACTCTGAGCAGATTTTATAAGGAGTAAAAATATCCTTTCCTTAATGAGGAGCTAAGGTGATCACCTTTCATGTGTGAATCTTGAGACATCTGGTTCTTTGACCTCAGTGCCCCAGATGAAGTAAATGGTAAATGGACTGTGATGGATAGCACCTTTCAATCCATCCAGGACACTAAAAGCACTTCACACTACAGACATTCACCCATGCACACACACATTGACACACTGATGATGGCAAACTACAATTGTACCCACAGCTGCCCTGGGGCACACTGACAGAGGCCCAAACTTACAGAAGTAAATTTGTGCAAGAACACAAAATGAAACCAAAATAATAAAATCTTAAAAAACTAATAACCAAGATTTTCAACAAAAGCCTATCTAAATAAAGCTAAAGTTCTGAGACTATCAGGGTTCTCTACAAAATCTTGCCTCCCAAATAGGATGTTCTGTTTTGTTTTGATTATAATGAAGTAAACTTTAAATTATCCTTAACTTGATGCAATTTAAACAGATGATATATAATCTTTAGCATTTTTGTACATATATAATGACTATTAGCATGGTGTCCAAATAAACCCCAAGAGCAACATGTATACAGAGAACTGTGACAGGACCCAGTATGGAACCCTGAGGAACTCCACATGTAAGTGATGCTGCAGAAACTACTGATCTATATCAGAGTGATGCAAACTTTTTTTCACTCAGGTTTCTGAATTTTCCTCAAGTTTTATTGTTTTTAACCATATTTCTACAACTCCTTCATAGCAGATGGTTTTAGAAGAGGAGAGCTGGATTGTGACTCTAAATTTATACTCATTTACATTTAAAGTCCATTTCTAGGAATAGGATCTCCCTGTTCTGACATAATAAAAGCTGTAGTTTGTTATTTAAATTTGGGCCTGATGATGATGTTAGATGACCAAAGTGTCTCTAAAACTATCTCTTCAGTATTCAGTTATTGTAGCTGATGTGACTTGGAGCTTTGTTTAGCGTCTTTAACTGTGTTGTGGTTGGTTTTCTTCCCAGGGTGGATATCTCTGACACGCTGATGTATGTGTATGAAATGTTGGGAGCAGAGCTGCTCAGTAATCTTTACGACAAGCTGGGCAGACACCTGATGAACCCCCAACAGTCTGCAGTGTGGCAGGTAATGTTCTCAGCATCTGAAGGACCTAATATAAAAATGTTTTATCCTTCTGCAGCATAATCATGAAATTGTTTTGTCTAAATTTTGTTTCATTACTGAAGGAGAAAACAAACAGGAAGAGTTAATAATTTTGGGGGGACATTGGAAAAAACAACAATAAACAGACTGGAAATGTAAATAAGAAGTTTTTCTTAATGCTTTGCTTGGTAAAATAAAGGTTACATAAATAAAAATAAAAAGACACCCCATCAGGGAATTTAATTCCCACATGTCAAACGATACTTAAAACAAAACAGAGCCAAAAATATTCAGAACTCCTAAAGGCAAGGATCATCACTCGATGCCCTGGTCCACCAGATATTAAATCACTACTAGTTTAAGATGCAGTGCAGTTTGTTTGCTCACAACACTTGATTAAACTTGATTGACACTTGAACAGCAAGAAAGTTGTTGCCGAGGCTGCTGGATTTCCTGTGTGTGTAGCTGTAGGTTGTCTTTCCTGTGCTCATCTTTTGTTTTAACAACACTGTTTGTTTTTTTTTTTCATCATCAGGACACTGAGGCTCTATTGTTTGGTTTCCAGTCCATAGCTGAGACTATCGACGTGAACTACTCTGATGTTATTCCTGGTCTTATTGGTTTGATCCCCAGAATCAACATCAGTAATGTGATGCTGGCTGACACAGTCATGTACACCATTGGTATGTACCTCAGCATATTACCTTTCTCCTTATTGTTTATTTGGAATAGATTATCTTTCTTTATCTAAATGTTACAATTATAGCTGTCACCTCACAGCAACATGGTCGCAGATTCACAACCCAGCTGCCTGTGTGGAATTTGCATGTTCTCTCTGTGCATGCATGGGTTTTCTCCAGGTGTTCCAGTTTCCTTCCAAAGACTGAAAACATACATATTAGGTTTAAAAGTGACTCTAAATTGACCTTGAGTGTGAGTGATTGTTCATTATGGGTTCCTGTTCAAGGTGTAACCTGCCTCTCATCCAATGACTGCTGAAGAAAGATACCAGCTTTTCACTGTGACCATATACAGAAATGGTTGGATGGATGGATGGATGGATGGATGGATGAATGGATGGATGGATGGGTGGATGGATGATGTATGGATGATGGATGGATGGATGGATGGATGAATGGATGGATGGATGAATGGATGGATGGATGGATAGATGGATAGATGGATAGATGGATGCATGGATGGATGGATGGATGGATGGATGGATGGATGGATGAATGGATGGATGGATGCATAGATGGATGGATGGATGGATGCATGAATGGATGGATGGATGCATAGATGGATGGATGGATGGATGGATGCATGGTTGGATGGATGGCTGGATGGATGGATGGATGGATGGATGGATGGATGGATGGATGGATGGATAGATGGATGGATGGATGGATGGATGGATGGATGGATGCAGGTTTAAAAAACTTGCAAAATACATCCAATGTAGATCTTGCTCAGTTGTCAGGCATCACAGCCTTGTCCTCTCCCTGCACCCTCCCTCCCTCCTCCTGACCAGGGTCTCTGGCGGAGTGGTTGGCTGACCACCCGGTCATGTTGGGAGGCATCTTACCCATGGTGCTGCGGGGCCTGGGGAAGGCTGAGCTGTCTGTGTCCAGTATCTCCACACTGAAGAGGATCTGCAGGGAGTGCAGGCACGACATCGGCCCCTACGCTCAGGACATCCTTACTGTGTCGCAGGTTAAAGTTGACACTTTTTAGCTAATCAGACGTCAACACGTTATTTTTTTTTAGCAATGATGTAACTCCTCCGTCTGTGGATGTGATGTTTCTGTAGGATGTGCTGGTAAAGGATGTTCATAAGGTGAGTGAGCAGTGCAGACGACAGTTTCATCATTACTTCAATCATGACTGCATTCAACTGTGTGTGTGTGTGTGTGTGTGTGTGTGTGTGTGCAGAGCAGCCAGTGCATGTGGCTCATGCAGGCCCTGGGTTTCCTGCTGTCTGCTCTGCCAACAGAGGAGGTTTTAGGCAGACTGCACCTTCTCATCACCCCTCACATCCAGCAGCTGGACGCTCAGGCCCATGAAGAGGTACGTTTGTAGAAACAAAATTATCATGAAGTGAAAATAATCGACACAAACTGCTCGTGATCACAGTAAAGCGTGTGCATCTTTTTATCTGTGCAGCCCAATGCCACTAACAAACAGAGCATCATCCACATCCTGGGCCTATTGTCCAGCCTCTTCAGCACTCTGGACATGAACAGATGTGCAGACAGCTCAGAGGGAGCAGCCAGACTCACACCCTCACAGGATGCACAAAACCCAGTGAGTCCACACTGAATGAAACTCTATAAAAACACAATCCAAGTCATTGAATGTGTTTTTCTTGTTTGTTTTTTTTAGGTTGTGATTGTTCTGCAGCAGGTGTTCTCTTTGATTCAGACCATCCTCAGTAAATGGCTCCATGACTCAGAGGTGGTCGAGGTGAGAGGTTCTTTTTATTCTTTTGAGTTTGTGTCAGGATGATGAATCTCTGTCTGTATTCAGACTCACATCCTCCCTCTTTCCTTCAGGCAGTGTGTGCCGTATTTGATAAATCGGTCCGAACCCTCCTGTATGATTTCGGGCCGATGGTGGCTCAGCTGAGCAAGATGTTGGGACAGATCTACAGCAGCTTCCCACAGGCCTCCGCCCTGGACCTGACGAGTCAGGTACCGATCAGTCTCGGATCTAACACCCTCCCACCCCGTCACCCCTCCTCACACCCTGCCAGAACCAGAACCGTCTATTTCATTTGTCTTTTCAGTTGGTTCACATTTTTGCTGAAGAGGAACATCACATGTTGAACATCCGAAGCCTCGTTATAGTCCTGACATCAACCACTTTTTCTATTTTTCAACAAGGTAAGGAAAAATCGATCTGCCTATTATCAAACTGTAAGAAAATTCGTATTCAATAAACTGAAGTCGATATTAAAAACACCATTGTTAAATAAAATGATTTGTAGAAGGAATCAAACCATACAACACCAGAACTCTGGATCTGAGTGAGGTTTATTGTCACTCAAGCTGACAGAAAACCAACACTACCGGAAAACCAGGAAGTTCATGTATTTATACACCTTCTTCAGTGCCTGTGTTCGCCCCCTACTGACCTACGGCTGAATCACAGGCATTCAGACAAAATCCTCATCTACTGTTATCACACCGGTTGATTATGTGTTGTCACATATTTCGGACATGTAACTAAACTATATCAATCAAAACATAATAGATTAAACACTGTCAACAATACAAAAAGGAAAACCTAAGAATATAGTGTTGTGCTTTTAACATCAGTACCAACCTCTAATAACTTTAAATTTCTTCAAAACTGTGCAAAAGTTTCAAACAAACAATCATTTATTTATGTTTTGCTTTCAAAGAGCCACATTTTTAAAATTATTTTTGCTACTCATACTTATTCTGATGGACAACCATTCTTAGCTTATTTGATTTTTGTTGTTTCAGAACTCACCTATGACTCATTCAAGCACCGAACCTAACAAATAAGCTGGTGTTGTGTGTCTGAACATAACAGATTGCCAGAAAGCATTATTATCACCCATCAAATTCATTGGGCCTCATGCAAGAACCGTTCGTACGCACAGATTTGTTCTTAAGTTGTGCGTACGAGTGATTTAGGAGAATTTGTGGC
>NW_013954618.1:1086-11436 GCF_001266775.1 Austrofundulus limnaeus | reverse complement strand
ATCCCACAGAGCTGGTCTGCACAGTCCTTCAGGACTCTGGTGCTGACACCATCTGGACCTGCAGCCTTGTTCTGGTTCAGTCTCTCTAGCTGCCTCTTCACCTGACTTCTAGATACAGAAAAGTGGGAGGGGGAGGCAGCAGCATCTCCTGATTTAGTTGAAGACAAACTTGTGGATGTAGAAGAAAAGTCCATGACTGAGGTTGAAGATAAAACATCTGAGGTTTGACAGGAAAGCTGTGGGTCAAAGGAGGGTGAGATGTCTGTTTGGCTGGGGGCAAGAGAGGAGGAAGATGAGCTTGTTCCTGAGCTGAACCTGTTGAAGAATGTGTTCAGCTCATTTGCTCTGTCCAGACTTCTATCCATCTGATTCTCCTTTTGCTTGAAACCTGTGATCTTCTTCATCCCTGACCTCACATCTCTGGTATTGTTCCTTTTCAGTTTACTCTCCAGCTTCCTTCTATAAACCTCCTTGCTAAACAATCATTTACATTTACAATAAAATTGGTAGAAATAAGGATATAATTTGTTATTGTTAATTTTAAGAATAAGTGCATTTTTAAAGACAAAATGATTAAATAGTGACAACAAAATGGTAAAAACAATAAGAAGTGTTTCTTTTATTTACTTCTTTGTAATGTTTCCAAGTCGTTAAATAATGTGTTCAGTTTGAAACATCAGTGACATCAAAGAAAATTTCTACAACACTCGTTTAGTTCTAATTTTCTTTGTGACTCCATAAATAACATCAAAWACAATGACAAAAGAGAAAGAAAAAATTAATCTGCTCAAAAAAATCTAAGCCTTTAWACACATGTGATTGGGTTGTTCAAACCACACTGTGTATAAATGAATCTACTTAATTGACCTTGGAGGGATCTTTCAAAATAAAGCACTTTGAACAGTGATGCTTTAACATTCACTTTAGCTAAAAAGCAAACCTCTCCGTCTTCTTCATGACATCCCATAAGAGGATCTGAGCATCTGTCAGACAGATGACACCATTCACAGATTGAGGCTCGCATCAGGGTCACTCTCCACTCGTAGTGCAGAGGAGCACATGTGTGTGTGTGTGTGTGTTCTAAGCCCAAAGCCACATTCAGAGTGATGACACCACACACACTGATTCAGAAAGCTGAAGGGCAGTAATGCAGGATGGCGATACGGCGGGATCGGTAGGTTTTGGTGAATCATCATCTCAGTTTGAGGACATTGACCCGAGAAAAGTCTCACTTTCCCGCAGAGACGTGTATCAACGCCTCAGTGCACGACTGCTAAATATGAACACCGGTAATGTGGAAAAAGTGCGCTCGACATTTCAGCTCACTGGGGAGAAGATGAACTGATGTCCAAGAGGCATCGAGGTAATGATGAAATAGTATTTTTAATGTTTAAAACAGTGGGGAAWAAAGGGTGGAAGGGGAAATGGCAAAGCCTGAGCACTAAAAGAAATTTGCTCCATTTGTTACTTGAAGTGAAACAATTATTTTTTTTTTCACTAAAAGCTTTTTGTAACAAGACAAGTAATTAACTTGTTACAAAAACTGACAAACATAAATATGAAAACTCTAAAAACAAAATCTTACTAAAGATGCTGAAGGAATGGGTCACATTTTGACACACTGTAACCATCTTTTTGTTTGGGGGGTATTTCGATAAATAAAACTGCTGACCGTGAAAGAAAGCCGTCTGCTTAATGGTGCGTGGAAAGAGTTTGACTGAGTAAAACTGTCCATTACTGAGAACCTGAATGAGATCAAGTGCTTTGTATTATTTAAAGAGCTGCTGGTGAATCCCAGCTCTTCATTTGGAATTTTAAAGAGGTTCATCCCCAAAAGACTCCCCTACACTTACTCTGAGCCAAAGCAGCTCAGCAGATAATTGGCATAATAACAGGCGCACCAAAACTCACACTGTGCTACGTGAGCGAGATAAAAGACAAAAGACAGAGAAATAGTTAGGCAGACTGATAGACAGAACTGAGGCGATGAATGACAGGACCGAACCCAGGAGCGCTACAGAAAACAAGCAATAGGAAAAAAAAAAGCTGACATGGAGCCCTCATGTACATCATTTAAGAACAAAAATAGCCAAATCCATTGCAGTATTGTACAAAGTAAATTTAATGATAAAGGTCTGTTTATATTATATAATGCAATAATTGTTCCACACTTGATCTACTGTATTAATGTTTGGGGGGAATCATGCAAAACAATTGCAAACCCAATTTTGGTTTTACAGAAAAGAGCTGTAAGAATTATCACCAGAAAGCATTACTATCACCCGTCAAATTCATTGTTCCATCAGATGAAGTTATTGAAATTATATGATTTGGTTAACTATGGTATTTTATCAGTCAGTGTATAGGGCTCATAAAAACACATTACCTTCAAATATTCAATTACACTTTGTTAAAAGAGAAGGTTTTTATAATCTCAAAGGGATAGAGATGTTTGTTAAAACCAAATTTAGAACCAGTCTAAAGGAACAGAATACTTCAGTCCAGGGTATAAGATTAGGGAATAATCTGGAAGATGACATTAAAAATGCCAGATCAATGAGTATATTTAAGAGAATGATAAAGAATAATTTGCTGGAGAAATATGTAAATGTATGAATTGTTGTTCAAGGAGTTAAACCTTTGCATTTTTTTCTTTCTTCCTTTTTATAAACTAAAGATTATTTTTGATTGAAATTAGTTATTTGAGAAAAATGGGCAGATAAAATAAGATTTTATCTTCTTCTGCTACCTTTCATTTAATTTATGATTTGTATTTTTGTTGTATGTTGAATTTATGTTGTTTTTTCAAAGAAATGAATAAACTAACTGAACTGAACTGAACTGAACTGAAATTTAAACCATTCAGTTCAGTCAGGACACAATACATACAGAAAAACAAATTAAAGTGAATTTAAGATGTAACATACAGTTTAGGTCAATCCAATTATAATAGAATCAGAAAAAGTAACAAAATACCAATTAGTAAATAGTCGTCTAAAGAAGCCTGCTGACTGCATCAAATCCTCACTTTAATGCAGCCCCTCATCCTGAACAAGCACAGGGCGACAGTGAAGAATGACTTGTTTTTAACAGGAACAAACCTCCACCAGAACCAGAACCAAGATGAACAGTCTTCCTGCCTTAAGGCAGTTGTTCCCAACCTATTTTCCTCAAACACCCCCCCCCCCCCCACCCAGCCCAAGCCAAGCACTCACCAACTCTCCCAAAAACACACTCAACTTTTTTCTCTTTATCAAAATAATAAAAGAATAAAGTCAATACGTAGTTGCAATTTTTTTATTTGAAGAGTTGAGTTATACTGTATTTTAATATTCAAATGAACTTGTTTTGGTGATTTTTTTTAAATAAACTATTGGGAAATGGTTGTCTGGACATTGAGAGGACAGAAAAAGTTGGGGCCCTTGTCTGCAGCAATGAAGGTCTTGCTCCAGTCCAAAGGTCTTCAACCCTGTTCCTCGTGACCCACTGTCCTGCATGTTTTAACTGTTTCCCTGCTTCCACACTAATTTAAATAAAATGGCCTACTCAGAATGGTATAAATTAATTTCAGTCAGTTGTGTTGTTTTAAACATCCCTAACCCTAACTCCTTTCTTATGGGGACTGGGCTCAACCTTAGAGATGGGTCTCCATCATCTGAGGAGGGCTTGAAGTAGAGCTGCTGCTCCTTCTCCTCATTGAAAGGAGTCGACTGTGGTGGTTCAGGCATCTGAACAGTATTCCTCTCATTCATATCCCATTGGAAGAAAACCCCTGAGCAGACTCAGATTAAATCTCCTCTCCTGCATGGAACACCATGGGATTATCTGCTGGGTAGAGAGAGGTCTGGACCTCTGCAACCTGACCTCAGATAACCAGAAGAAAACCGACCGATGGAGAGATTGTTTCAATTTGTCCAACACTGGACAAAACATTCGTCTATTTAAACAGACACAAGAAAGCATGAAGAACTATTGATCAGGAACACATTAAAAGGTTACAAGAAAGTCTGGCTGCTTGGCTGTAAAATATAAAAAATAAAGGAGGACTGAAAACCTTTTGTTAATCTGACATTTTTATATTTGTCAGGTCCGAGGGAACATCCTGATATCGCAGAATCCTTTCTGCATCTTCATGCTCAGGTGAGTTCACTACAGATTTCCTTCTGTGTGAACACCTTCCTGACAAAGACCCTAACTGTAGAATGTGTGACCTGTTGACTGGCAGATTCTGAAAAGGAGTTCTGATTTGTACCAGTTTGACCAGTTAGATGTGAAAACACTGTTTTACTGTGGTGAGTATCACTAAACACAAATTTAATATGATAGAATGAGAAATATAAAATTTCAAAAACCTTATTGAAACTATAAAAGTCTAACACTGACTAATACATGTAAAAATTCAATTTTTTTTAATTTTTATGTGTGAGACNTAAATAAATAAAATTAATGATGAAGTTAAACAACCAAAAGGGTAAATTAATAGAAGTAATAAAGAAATTTTCTGTAACTTCTAGAAAGGTTGTGCAAAAATGAAGTCTTTTTTTAATTTTAAATTGTAACAGCAGCTCACTATGAAGCYCACCAAGTCCCAGAGTAAAAATAAAAACAGAGGTCGAGGAAATTGTTTCCCTCACTTCAGAAAAGCATATGCACAAGAAATTGAATTTAGTCTGTTAGAAAAATAATATAACCTTTTTTTTAAGGTTCAGTAAAGTTAGTATGTTGACCAGAGCTCAGATTTTAGGTTTTATACCTTTGTTCTACCAGAACAACGCCCACGGCTGCCCCAGAAGTCCTACAGGACCTGACTCCACTGGATTAATAGATCTTAGGGGAGGCCACATCCAGTGAAGTGAGGTCACACCACTCTGGTAGGTGGAAAAGCCTCTCTGACTCACAGCACAATACAATCTGGGACTGGGCAGTTGCTGCTGTTCCAGTAACTGCAGGACCTGGATACAGAAGGGCCATAAAACATAAACTTGAGCCAAGATTTAAGACAGAGATTGAAGATAAATTTCTCTATGGTGGACATGTCTTCCAATGATTTCTATTGTTTTACAGATGGATCSCTTCTGAAGGGGTCAGTAGGTGTAGGGGTGCTGATTTTGCACAATCATAGTGGGAGACAGTACAGACACCTACTAGGTGGTTTAGCATATCTCAGGCTGAGATATAYGCAATCCACCAGTGTGTGGCATCTCTCAAAGACCTTCAGTGTACACAGAAGGAAATATTTATACTAACAGATAGCYAAGCTGGGGAGAGATAACAGYGTTACTGTTAAATGGTTACCAGGATATATTGGTATAACGAGAGAGCAGCTTACTTTGCAACAGATGGCAGTCAGGCTCACTTTAAAGGACCAGAGCCTGTTGTTGGTATCTTAACAGTCTTTAGGACTGCCTTTCAGGCCTGGATTAGATGTCAACACTCAATCCACTGGAGGGAGCTGACAGACTGTAGAAAGGCACTGGAACTGATAAATGGACCAAATCTTAGGTTTGGGAAAGCTCTCATCGCCCTGACAAGGAAAATTTTAAGCACAACGGTTGGAGTCCTTACTGGGCACAATCTGCTCAACCACCACAAAATGGTAGGGTTTGGCATAATCGTATCGTGTGCAATTAATCGTCAGAAAAACATTAATCGATTATTTTTTGGCACTTGACAATTAATACGATTAATGCCACCAGTCAGTCCGCTCTGTGCTCCTCTCCGCTTCAAATATGACGAACATTAAAAAAAGTTCTATAATTTATTTCTCTATCAACACAATTTAAAAATTTGATGTATAGCCTGAAATTTGTAATTTTGACACCATTTGGAAATGATTTTTATGAAGAGCAAATCTTTCCCACTAAATTAGTCATGTGACTAGGACATAAGGGTGTCCAGGAACTCCAGAGAAYTAATCGCCAAATCAATCGTTATCGGCTAAATACCACAATTAATCGTGATTAATTTTTTTGCCAATATTGCCCAACCCTACAAAATGGTGATGGAACTCCATGACAWTGGTCTGCGTGCTGCCTGTGGCATTGAATTAGAGACCACTTTCCACTACTTGGACCACTGGCTGACTCTGAGTAGACAAAGAAAAATAATTATTGGGGACCTCTTTAGTCCTGAAAACTTTAGACTACTGAGTGTTTCTATYCTTGTGTCCTTCATTCAAGGGGTGCAAAGGTTTGATTAAAGCTCTGTCTTTTTGGGGAGAGCAATGCATGGGCCCATTTATGAGGCCCTCGCTCATGTGGGTTCTTTATCCATCCCACTTAACATAAACATAAACTTTCTAAACGAATGGTTAATTCAAAAATTTTACAAACTGCCGAAAAATATACAATATATTAAAACTTCACTTGAATTAACTTGAATTAAACTAAACCAAAAAACAACTGTTGAGATGAAAACAATAAGGAACCACCTATAAAGTGCAAAAGAAACAAGAATAAAAATTCTCCACATTTATGCCAAAGCACAGGGGTTAGACAATGAAACTGAAACACCTGTCATTTTAGTTTGGGAGGTTTCATGGCTATATTGGACCAGCCTGGTGGCCAACCTTCATTAATTGCACATTGCTCYASTAAGARCAGAGTGTGAAGGTTCAATTAGCATGGTCAGAGCACAGTTTTGCTCAAAATACTGCAATGCACACAACATTATGAGTGACATACCAGAGTTCAAAAGAGGACAAATTGCTGGTGCACGTCTTGCTGGTGCATCTGTGACCAAGACAGCAAGTCTTTGTGATGTATCAAGAGCCACGGTATCCAGGGTAATGTCAGCATACCACCAAGAAGGACGAACCACATCCAACAGGATTAACTGTGGACGCAAGAGGAAGCTGTCTGAAAGGGATGTTATGGTCTAAAACCAAGTGTTTCAGTTTCATTGTCTAACCCCACTATATTTCTAATAAAATGACATGAACAGAAACATAACTGTGTGGCAAAGCTTCCAACCCGGTTGCTCAGCTGGTGCAATACTCTCTTTTGTTTGCCCGTTTAGGTCCACAATCGTAAAGAAAGCACAGTTCAACACAACACCTGCTGCRAACAAACACACTTAAACCTTCAGCACATCTTCACCTGGATGTCCTTTGTCTCGTGTCACAGAATCATTGCTTTGAGACATTTAACAGCYGAGTTAGAACCTTAGTTTGAACTTACATCTGTGTCGGGACCTTTGTCGGCTCCRGGACAGGAGAAGCTGACGAACTCATGGCACCGTTTGTGGACCACAAAACAGCACACTGAATAAAAAAGAAAAGAAAAATCAGCAAAYAGTGCTGTTGCTGAAGGAGAGATTATTAGAGGAAAGCAGTAAGAAGGAGAATGTGAAAGCAGATTCTTATCAGTCAACCTGAAAGTGAGTTTGKATGCTCCTCTACCAAACAACAAACACACGCACGGACGCATGCACGCACGCACGCACACACACACACACGAGAAACGGCAGTATGTCATACGATGTGTTCTGCAACATTTGGGTGTTTCCGATCTGTTGAGGTTAATGCCAGATGTGTTACTGTCTTCAKTGTGACACGGCTGACACGACACCTGACTCTGCTCACTCGTCAGCATTAGTGCCATTTACATTTGGACCACAGATCCAGATCCAGATCCAAAGGGAAGAGCATAAAAAAGAAAGAGAGTAAAAACAAGAAAGAAATTGTGGACATCTGTGACAGCCTGCACACAATCTGACTGTATTTTTCTCTGCCATTCTTTGAAACTTGTCTTTCTTTTCTTTTCTTCCATTCTCACATGATCTGTTTTTCTCTCGCATTGCCTGCCTGCCAGTCGTTCGTGGGGACTTTTGTGCTCTCGAACCATCATATAGAGTAGGCCTGTTTGTGTGTGTGTTTACATGTTTTTTTTTTACCTGGTGGGGACAATTTTTGACAATATTCCCAGTACATGCAGTCTTGTGAGGACCCACTGTTACTTATAGGGACAAAAGCCCAGTCCCCATCAGGAGAAATACCATTGGTGGGTCAGGGATTAGGGTTTGGACTACGGTGTGAAATGAGTTTCGGTTWAGAAATGACTGGTAAATGAATGGAAGGCAATGCAAAGTCCCCATGAGTACAGCTAAACAAATTGCGTGTGTGTTTCACAATGCAAGCTAAATTGCAGCTGCCAGACAATCAGATGGGGGCATTGATGAAACGACAGAAAATAGTTTGCAGAGAAGTCCAAGAAACAGCGGGGGTGGGGTCTAACTGGGGAAAAAATGTGTTTGGAGTTTTATGTAGAGAATTTTGCAGTCGCAGCATAGAATTAAATCTCCTGTGGGTGACAAAATCTTCAGCAAAATTGTCAACAATTCCTTTGATTTATTTATATCTTATTAAATCAGACACAGAGGTAGTTTTGTCCAACTTTTACTATCTGAACATCTTGCAATTATATTTTATGCACAAAAATATATATAATATGTTTTTATCAACTTGTTAATCTTAGTCTGGTCACTGTAAATCCTATTTTGCTATCCAACTTGGAAAGCAAACGGTAATCTCCCTCTGATGTGTGATTTCATACATTCCAATTTTTAAGGCAACTGAAGCATAATATCAGAACACTTTAAATAAAATGATTTTAATTTAACTGTTTAAACATTTAAAAATATCCTCAAAATGATATCAAAATAAATAATCAATATTTCATGTCTTTTGCTATTTTTATGACTTTTTGTTCCTTAAAACTTTGTTTACATTTTTTGACTGAACTATCTAAATTTGGATTTGGATGTTAAAATATCTACCCTCCAGCTTGTTTAGGGCACTTAACTGCCTCCARCAGGTTTATACATCAGGTGTAAAAWGCTCTGTATTCATTTACCTCGAAAGGTCACCTCTATCAAATCAAACCAGCACTGAATCYTTCAGTTCAGTCCAAAATGTTTGACTTTCAATCCTTCCACCCCACAAGCTCAAAAATTWAATCTGTTGCATTTTTATACTCTGTTAGTTTTACAAATCTTGATTTATTGAGTGAAACCATCTGATTTGTGTTTTCCTCCACACAACCTACTGACGATCAGTGAATCTTGGGTGTGATGACGTCATCCATGGTCCCTCTGTCCACCCCTCACAGCCCACTCTCCCCTTCCTGCCATTAGTTTRTGTTGATCTCTGATGATGTGTCCGTATATTAGATGAGCGCAGTGGACTGAGGTGACAATGATCTCAGTTCAAAGGTGGAGAAAAGATGAAAAAAGTAAAAAGGTCAATCTGGCTTTAGGGCAACATGTGTTTGGATCTGAGATAGAGTCAGTGTCTTCCTGTGGCTATAATCCCTGCCGTCAACGTTCAGGTGAAGCATGTACAGCTAAACACACAAGCTGAAAAGCTTTCTTTCAAATCTTTTGAAGCAGTGTTCGATGGAAAGGTTATGAACCTCCAATATCACTTATATCAGAACATCATTTTAGTCCCAAGCCTGCTGGCTCGTCAATTTGGACAAAAATAAACTCAAACTCTTGCTGYTCAAAGAGCTATCTACAGGTAAGATTTTATGAACCACACTTTAAAAGAGCTAAACTTTTAAATGTGAGCCAATAAGATGCAAAAAGCAGCTTTGTTCCTCAGGCTATAATGTAGCTAAATTCCCAGAAATGCCCATCTGGACAAGATAAAAAATAAATGAAACAACAAATAAAAAATATATCTGTTTCTTCGCTGTAAGACATCTCAGGACTCTTACAGACCTTGAGGCTTTTAGCAGAATAAATGAACAAAATTAATCTACAAACAGAAAAAAAAGAAGAAAAGAAAAAAGGTGTTGAGGGGATTCTTTTTGGTGACCTTAGGATCACATCTCTGCTTTCTGTGGATGATGTGGTCCTATTGGCTTCATCAGATCGTGATTTCCAGCTCTCCTTGGAGCGGTTCACAGCCGAGTGTGAAGCAGTCAGGATGAGGATCAGTGCCTCCAAATCCGAGACCATGGTCTTGAGCCAGAAAACGGTAGTGTGCCGCCTCCAGGTTGGGGAGGAGGTCCTGCCCCAAGTGGAGGAGTTTAAGTATCTTGGGGTCTTGTTCACGAATGAGGGAAGAATGGAGTGGGAGATCGACAGGCGGATTGGTGCTGTGTCTGCAGTGATGCAGGCGCTGTACTGGTCTGTCGTGGTGAATTAAGAGCTGAGCCAGAAGGCGAAGCTCTCAATTTACCAGTTGGTCTACGTTCCTACCCTCATCTATGGTCACGAGATTTGGGTAGTGACCGAAAAAACAAGATCGCAGATACACGCGGCCAAAATGAGTTTCCTTCGCAGGGTGTATGGACTCTCCCTTAGAGATAAGGTGAGAAGCTCAGTCATCCGGGAGGGACTCAGAGT
>NW_013954618.1:0-757 GCF_001266775.1 Austrofundulus limnaeus | reverse complement strand
AAACAAATGTTCATACTTAATTTAAATAAATTACAAGTTAAAAGGGGCATGGAAATTTCTCTTTTTTGTATCGAAAAAGATATGGAACTGTGAGACAATGGTATCGAACCTTTGGAAGGAATCCTTTTATTCATAAATAATAAAACCATGACCATGTTCTTTAAGGTTAATGCGCGATGAGAGAAAATAAAATGTGGTCTTCATAAATTTCCCATATAGAACAAAGGTTTTGTAAGATCTGACAGAGGAAAGAAGTGTATTTGTCTCCAGAGGGTTTTAGGGTTCTGAAAAGTAGAGGAGATGGCACCATGCTACGCTGCATTATCAAGAAAATTATGATTAATTACTGCACTTTGTTTCTTCTGCTTAGTTACATAAGCAGAGATAAAGGGCTTGGCAATGTAGAGCAGCTTACATCACTTAAATACATTATTTTCAATGTGCGGGCCAACTGTGTAAAGTATACTATATCTTATTGTAGTTACAGGAATACAGCAGTTGGACCATTTTCCCACGCGTTGTCGCATTTTTATCTTCTCCCCACCAAGCTTTTCACATGTATATTTAGTTTTGTCTGAAGTTAACCATAAACAGAGACTCTAAAATCTGTGAGAGATTCTGGTGTGCCAAGAGTAAAATAAAAAGCTAAAAAATGTCACTAACACATTTTCATTATTCAGCTCACTTTCTGAGTGGAACATCCTAGTTAAAATTTTTGCGCTAACAATTTTTTTTAATTTAGCTCACTTTTTTATAT
>NW_013954617.1:41011-41433 GCF_001266775.1 Austrofundulus limnaeus | reverse complement strand
GTGTTCTTCTGGGCTGATGGGCTCCCCTGGGGGCTCTGAGACTGTGATGGACCGTGTACTGAGGTCCCGGCGCCGCATCTGCTTCAGCCTAACCCAGCCCGTGCCTCCTGTCTTAACCTCTGGGGGCTCCTGTCTCCCATGAACAGAGCACACACCAAAACAAAGAAAAACAATAATGTGATGTCTGAAAGATAACTGAAAACTGAAGAAATAATTTTGCTGACTCCTCCTTTTTCATAAAAACAACAAAAATAGCACAAATAAATGTTAAGTGTACTATGTCATCAACCAAACCAAAGATTTTTTCAAAATAAATATATGTATATACACATATATATATTTTTTAAAAAGGAAAAACAAAGGTATATTTTTCAAGTTATTTTAAAACTGTTTTCATGTTCTGTAAATGGATTTTTCATGTT
>NW_013954617.1:39244-40011 GCF_001266775.1 Austrofundulus limnaeus | reverse complement strand
GGTTATTCAAGAACTTTTCTCAGAAAGTGCAGGAAAAAATTCTTGCTGACTAAACCTACGGCTGTGGAGACCATTATCCCATTTGTAACTAATTACTCTCCTTCNGGGGAGAACCGGACCGCAGCTTCATGCGGAGAGACCCGGAACAGCGCTACGGAGCCCGACCCAGGTTCGTGGAACAACGGGGCCGCAGGGGAGTCGGATCTGAGACCGATCGCGGCCGTTTCTGGAGCCGGGGAGCGGAGGACTGACAGAGACTTTACCCACGCAACAACCGTGGGAACCAACAACACAGAAATCTGAGGGGACAGTGGAGATCTCACAGCTCCAGACAACAGCGGTATGTACCTCACGATCAAAACAGACACCGCCCCCCACCCCCACCCCCTCGTTACCGGTCTAACCAGCGCACAGAGACAATCCAGAGTGATGATCCAAATTTTACTGACAAGATCAGAGCGACCCACAGACTGATAAAAGCTGTTCATCACTCTGCGAATTTGGCCAAAAATACTTATCCTCCAGCAGTCCAGAGGATCCAGGCCCACTTAACCTCTGTGATAAAGCCTGCCAACCCAACCCAGAACACAACAGCTCTGATAGAACTGAATGCTCAGAACTGGGCTCACACCACAGTACAAGTCCTGCAGGAACACTATGACCAAAATATCTGCAGAGAACTTAATGACGTGTCCCTCTACTCTTTTTCTGACCTGAGAGGGCCACTCCAAATAGCCATTAAATGGGCTAAAAGAAATCTGGGTAGG
>NW_013954617.1:35096-35670 GCF_001266775.1 Austrofundulus limnaeus | reverse complement strand
CCTTTTTTTATTTATTTAATTATTTTTCACGGCTTTTTATTTTCCTGTTTTTTTCATTAAAAGTTCCAATTTGAATATTTTAAGCCTCTTTTTTCTTTAAAACTGAACCACCTTTTTCTTAAAAACAGTATACCAGTCCTTTTTTACATTTTTCTTAACTTTTAAACAAAAACTGATTTAAAAATGCCCCGGTGGCCACCGCCAGACCGCTCCACCAGCTGGACCAGAGTCCGGTCGCGCAGAGACGGACCCAGAAGAGAACGACGCCTCCACAGTCCTGGTCCACAATACTGGGAACGCAGACCCAGATCTGAATCCAGACCCAGACAGCGCACCTACGCGGAGGTTCTGAGGGGAGAACCGGACCGCAGCTTCACGCAGAGAGACCCGGAACAGCGCTACGGAGCCCGACCCAGGTTCGTGGAGCGGCGGGACCGCAGCTTCACGCGGAGAGACCCGGAACAGCGCTACGGAGCCCGACCCAGGTTCGTGGAACAACGGAACCACAGGGGAGGCGGATCTGAGACGGATCGCGGCCGTTTCTGGAGCCGGGGAGCGGAGGACGGACGGAGAC
>NW_013954617.1:33127-34310 GCF_001266775.1 Austrofundulus limnaeus | reverse complement strand
TATAAAAGCTGTTCATCACTGTGAATTTGGCCAAAAATACTTATCCCCCAGCAGTCCAGAGGATCCAGGCCCACCTAACCTCAGTGATAAAACCTGCTAACCCAACCCAGAACACCATATCTCTGATTGAACCGAATGCTCAGAACTGGGCCCACACGACAGTACAAGTCCTGCAGGAACATTATGATCAAAATATCTGTAGAGAACTTAATGACCTGTCCCTCTACTCTTTTTCTGACCTGAGAGGGCCACTCCAAATAGCCATTAAATGGGCTAAAAGAAATCTGGGTAGGCGCCTCACACAAGAGACTCTAAATGAGACGGAGAGACTTCTCAGATCTGGTCCAGAAACAGCAGCTCCTACAGAGTCACAGACAACTAGGAGACCAGAGACCCCCCCACCACCCTCTTCGCCTGATCCTGCACCGGGACCACCAACAACAGGGGGCTCAGAGAGAGAAGCTGAGACCCACCGACCCCCCTCTTCTCTTTCTGCTTCTTCAACATCACCATCTTCCTCCTCCTCCTGCACCTCCTCCCCCACTCCTCCTCCTGCACGACATCCACCTGCAACCAGGCCCTCCCCACCAGCTGAACGGACAGAGGGACCTGATCAACAACAACAGAGGGAACAGCAGAACCAGAGCACCGGTCCAGCAGGTGAGCCAAACCAGATCCAGCTCTCACCTGTCATCCCTCTCATTCAGACCCCCCCAGCGCGTAGGCTGATAAACATGGCAACAATGACTGAACCGCAGAGAAGTGACTGGTCACCTGACGCTTTGGGCCAAGCAGAACCTGAGGACCTAACCCAGACTCCTCAGTGGAACAAGTCCTACAGCCCACCAGGTACCTCACGACAGCAGCAGGCCACGCCCCCCTCTCCCCAACCACAGAGAACAGCACGACAGGAGGTAATCTGCATCTCCCCATCACCCCCTCCTCCTGCCACACCCCCCTCACAACCTCGCAGACGGTCAGCAGCAGAGGAGCTGACACAGATGGATAAAGTATTGGAGGAAGTGGAGGAGTATTTTCTGAACACCCCCCCTCTAGAAGAACCAACAGGACGCCTGCTTCGCTCCTCCATCCAGACAACGCTGACGGGCAGCCCACTTACCAAACCTGGACCCAGAGGAACAACATCAGGACAACGCCGGGACACCCCAGCACCATGGATGAC
>NW_013954617.1:24361-29152 GCF_001266775.1 Austrofundulus limnaeus | reverse complement strand
CTGGATGACTCATCTGTGAATTTTGTACCTGTATTGTAAATGGATATTTACTGGTTATGAGAAAACAAGAAATGTATATCTGTTTTTGAGATGTGTTCTTCTGGGCTGATGGGCTCCCCTGGGGGCTCTGAGGCTGTGATGAACCGTGTACTGATCATCAGCCATCTTCTTCAGCCTAACCCTAACCCTGCTCTGAGGTGACTGCCATTTTCTTTGGCCTAACCTTTTCATGGGGACATTTATTTATTTATTCATTTATTTTGAATAAAACGACTCCATAGTGTGGTCCAGCCTCTGCAGCAGTGGTGACTTCACTAGTCTGTTGTGGTGAAGAGTGAGCGGAGATGAAAAACAAAAACAAGTTTGATTTTATTTAGCGACAATAGTGCATGTACACACATATTGTGCTTCCATTATTAGTACTTAGATAACACAAGAAAATGAGAAACACTTACTTATTGTGGTACAAATAGTTGGAGGGTACAAGAAGTCTAAATGACTCTAGATGCGTATAGAGGGTTTTATAAGTAGTGTGTCTCACCACGAGAGCATTGTATGCACATGCTATATTGTTGCTAAATAAAATCAAACTTGTTTTGCAGCTCTGCTCTTCACAACAGACTAGTGTAGAGTCACCACTGCTGCAGAGGCTKGACCATGCTCCTCCCTGACTCGTCAACAAAACTCCAAGATACTGTTACAGTCTTGATTAACAACAGCAGGCACTTACAGACGGGTGTAAAAGTGGAAAATTGAGAACGCTTCAGGATTTTGTGTGTCATCCTTGTGCAGGGGTCCATGCTAACCTTCTCTGTGTGGTTCCCACATTAGTATATGTGCTGCCAAAGTAAAATGCACACAAGTATTTCTAACAGAATTTAGAGGCCTTCCTCCTGGTTTCCTCTGGGTTCCGGTTCCACTCAGACACGTTTGGTTGGAAAAAAGATTGCCAGGAGTAAAAACCCTAACAACCTTGTTGAACAACAAAAAGAATTATACACAACTTGTCACAGTTATTTACTGGTTTAAGTTCTTATTTTTCTTTAGTTTTGAGTTTGATTTTAGCTTCTGAAAAAACACAGATGCATGATGGGTAAAATAAGGCGGGGCTTTGTGACAGAGGACCCTCCGGATTGGCTGACTGAAGATCTAAGAACAAAAGCTAATTTAAAAATATTAAACTTTGAAAACGATAACCTTTTTGTTCAGTTTTACTCAACCGATCATTAAATATGTGTCAGATAAAAGCTGGGGCTCTTAAAATGCCTGAAAGGTCTTTTTAAAGGTCTGTTTAAAAGCAGGAAGTGAAACTGCCTCCAGGTTGATAGAGAAAAACTGCATTACCCCAACCTGCCACCAGGTGTCGCTGTCTTACAGCTTTACAGTCTTTATTGGTCGCTTTAATCCGGCAGTTAAGTCAGATTCCACATTTTCAAAACAATGAGCAGGTACTGATGGTCAAACTGACACATATTATTATATTATATTATATTATATAACTTTAACCTGTCCAACTATTTCCACTTCACACATGGATGCTTCCTCTGATCCCTCCATCTCTGTCTCATCTGTCTTGGACCTCCTCCACCAACGATGGTAAAAACCAGTGTTGTAGGGCCGGGGTGTCAGCAATATACAATATAAAACCTTTAATAAAATAAAACAACAATTAACTAGAAATATATTATCTTTTTACAAAACTAACTGAAATTATAGATAGAATATCTTTTGTTTAAGTGTTTGTCAGTTTATTTTAARCCTTGTGGACTGATTAAACAAACTGTTTTTTTCTTCAAATCAAGCAGTTTCATATTAGCTGCTGGCTAATGGTCCGTAAAGACACTTGTTATCAATCTGCTGAGTGCTCGTCTGCAAAATGATGACAGCAAAATTTGGGAGAAAGGGTCAAAGTCCAATTCGGGATTTCTTTAAATATGACTGTGAGAAAAGYAAACAAAGTGTCTTATAGTGGAATCAGGTGATAAAACAGGTGGAAAACTTCTTAAGGAGAAAAACTGCATGAATCAAACTCACACAAGATGCTAACTGTGAGTATCCTGACACGCTAACTTCTCTCAGTAGCTCCATAAAAAACAAGCAACAGCCTAACCTTAACCCTTAACCTTAACCCTTAACCTTAACCCTTAACCCTAACCCTTAACCCTTAACCTTAACCCTAACCCTTAACCCTAACCCCTAACCTTAACCCTAACCCTTAACCCTTAACCTTAACCCTAACCCTAACCCCTAACCTTAACCCTTAACCTTAACCCTTAACCTTAACCCTTAACTCTAACCCTTAACCCTAACCTTAACCCTAACCCTTAACCTTAACCCTTAACCTTAACCCTAACCCTTAACCTTAACCCTTAACCTTAACCCTAACCCTTAACCTTAACCCTTAACCTTAACCCTTAACCTTACAGCTGAGTCATTTCTACCTTCCCCTCTCTGCCATGTGGATGGAGGACCTCAGTGATGAGAGAATGTGTAGCGCTGAGCGGTTAGGGTTAGACATTAGACATAGGGTTATACATCTACAACCGGGGCGGAGCCAGAGGTGGCCAGGGCCACCCCATTGACCGTACACAGCCCTTCCACAGTGAAACAACCTTTAGTGGGGTAATAATCCTCCTGAACAGTTGGTGGCAGTGTTTAACAGTTTGAAACATCACCAAGCTCAACGAAGTGACAAAATGTGATTTTCTAGAACATATGTCTATGGTATCTGACTTATGACACATTCTCTTTTCTTTTTTTGTCACCATAACACAGTGTCATTTTCTGTCCTGAAGGCTGCGTGATGCTCTGTGTTTGGTTCTGAGTAGACCTGTCACTAAACCAGAAAAAGTGAAACACTCCTCTAAATTCACTGTTGGTGGTTATCAATACTGCACCTGCTCATTGGGTAAAGTTTTTAATATTAGTTTTAAACATGCAGCTGAGGGTCATTAATTGGCACAATGGCATGTTAAAATGAAAAATAAATCAATAAAAATATAAAAGTAAAAAGCAGCCCTAAAGTCATTTGATGAGTGTCACTTTAATTAACCTTAAGCTGTAGCAGTGAGCTTAAAACAGGATAGAACTAGTTTCATGAAGAATGTCTCTGAAATAATTATTAAATCAAGTGTTTATTTTTGTTTATCTGTTTTTCATGATTCCATACTGTTTTCCTCAGAATTGAGTGATTCCTTATTTTTTCCCTGTGCTTGGTCAATAAAAGTAAGATTCACTGACCTCCACAATGTTTTCTCTTCATTTCTTTGAGTTCCTGAAAGCAACAAGTTGACCGTTGGAACGAGCTTATTATTGTCTCATGTTTTTGATCTGAGTTTGTTTTACAGGATGACATGTCTGAATGAGTGCTCATCCAACCCTGCTGATTCCAGACAGACAGGGGWTGTTGGTCCAACATGTAAGTCTGGATGGACAAGTCTTCTCTTGTTCTCATCTTTTAATTAAATTGTAAAAACCATGAGAAAAGTGGTGAAAGAGGAGCTGGTAAAGTTAGAAAAAGGAGGAATTCAGACCAAAGCACTGCAGCTCCACTTTATGGACTCCAGCTGAAGGATTTCAATGTGAAAAGCAAGGATGTAAAACATGTCTACTTTTTACATAAACTCAAAGGTCACAAAATAATTATCATGAACAGATTTATTGGTGAATAAACAGTTTAACATCACAATGAAATAAAAAAGTAAAAATAAATGAGCATCAGATGGTAGTTCAGGTGTTAATTTGTACAAATATTAAATGTTTTTTTGTGAAACAGACAGCTGTCAGTCATCTGAGAAAATGAAGACACAAYCAATGCAGAAATTCAAAGACATTTAATACATCAAAGATCTTCACACTAAATACGTGAACAGGTGGGAGAATAAAACGTTTAAACACTTCAGATGTTTGCAGACCCAAAGAAACTCTACATAAAAAAAAACTTAAAAAAACAACACAAAGCAGAACGTTTCCCTGGTCTGACAGCTGTCAATCATCCAGAAGGTCCACCTTCAGGAACAAAAGATCTGATTTTTAAGAGAATTATTTCAGTTATCTTCAAAGTAAGAACCACATGCTCAGGGGAAAAATCTAAACTATTTCAGTTGAAAAATTGTACTGATACAAACACATGTTGTGATCTTAGCTCCGCCCCCTCACGGCCTCTTTACTTGTGTCCTTTGCTGGTCTTGAAGGACACTTGCAGGACTTTGTCACCCAGCCGGTACCCATTCAGGCTGTGGATTGCCATGGCGGCCTCCTCATAGTTTGCCATGCTAACAAAGCCGAAACCTTTGCACTTGTTGGTGTTAAAGTCTCGGATCACTTTAACATTGACAACAGCACCAAACGGCCCAAACATCTGCCACAGCATCGCCTCGTCTGCCTCCTGACCCAGGTTATAGATGAAGATGCACCAACCAGAGGATGGGCTCCCAGAGGCTGCACCCCCACCACCCATGTGGTCGACGCTCATTGGAGAAAACCTTGAACGAAACAGGAAGTCAGCAGTTGGTTTTGATATTTATATGCAACATCAGAATCAGTCAGCTCAAACAGGTGACCCAATCATGAACAGCCAATCAAGGCACTGTCTCTAGGCTGTAGGGGTGCACCGACTGCAGTTCTCTAACCTATCACCAAGCTTTGCAAAGTCTGACCTGCAGATTCTGATTTTGGCAGATATTTATTTTTTAACAACTGACACTAGAAGGTGATGTTATGGCAATATTTATTTAACAACAGAGATAGAAATACGCTGGTCCAAGAATGAAGGTACTCCGTGGGATGATC
>NW_013954617.1:13285-23361 GCF_001266775.1 Austrofundulus limnaeus | reverse complement strand
TGATTTATTACACTTACACATTACGCTTTTATAATTATTAGTTGTAAAACGGTCACCAGGCAATATTATCGTTTATCGCAATAAATTTTGAGACAATTAATCGCCCAGCAAAATTTGTTATCGTGACAGGCCTAGTCTTTCACAGAGGACTAGTTCTAGGCTTATATTAGGATTTAGCTTAGGTGTAACAAGAGGAGGGTGGAGCTATTACCTTTAGTTTAATTTATTTAGATTCTAGGTTTAGCTTTTGTTTGTTATTTTTTGTTACACATTTGTTTTTTATTTTTTCTTGCACAAGCCAGCTTATGCCAATAATCAATTGCACTATTTTTACCATATTTCTCATTTTATATTTGTTGAGCGATGCATTTGTGGAACTGTCTTATAATAATTATTCCTTTTTCCATTTCTAGTTTTGAGTATTTTCTTTACTCAAGAGGAGGGGATGTTGTGGAATACTTATTTCTGTATCTCCTTGACACTGTCCATTTTCATATCTCGTTGATATCCCTGGACGTCATCATCGAGTTGATCTCTTTCCGTGTATCGGGATGGGGCAGGTTATGATTGGTTGTTCATTATCACATGATGTTAGCTGACAGTATATCATCGCATGGCCGCCAATGACGGGCGGGCCCACATCCAACAGACTTCGTGATTGTTTTCTGTTCCATGTCTGCCCATTAATAAATGACTTTATGATCAAACCCGCAAGACTTGTCTTTTTAACACCCTTTCGCCGTGTTTCTGACCATCTTCCCGCGACAGTGACAAACACCTTCAATATTCCAAACTTATTTTATTGAAAAATAGCCTTGAAAGAATACAGATGTGGTAACCGGACATTAAGAAGTGCTCAGAGCACCCAGAGGAAACCCACGCATGCATGGAGAGAACAGGCTAACTCTACCATGTAAGGTCTCTAGACCAGGATTAAATCCAGCAACCTTCTTGTTGAGAGGCACCAGCTCTACCAACTGWGCACCGTGCCTCAGAAGAAGCAGATCTTTTTCACTTATCTTATCCAAGTATCCTAAAATTAAGGAAACCTGTGCCGATAAACCAGCTGGAAAATTTATCGGTTCACCCCCGGTAATTACCGTTATTTTTCGGACAATAAGCCGCGACTTTTTTCCTGAACTTTGAACCATGTGGCTTATAGTCCGGTGCGGCTTATACATGGGTTTTTTCTTCAACCACCAGGGGGCTCTAATGCTCCATTTGCTTCAACCACTCGCTTAAAAAGAAAGGAAAAAAAGAAAAAAGTGATCCTTCCAGAGCCGACTGTTGACCAGGAAGCAGCATTTAAAGATAGTCAATGGCCAAAAACTCATAAAGGGGATAAAACAGACATTTTTCACGGTGGAATCTGACTGATAAAAACTTTGGAGCTTAATCCAGGACCAGTTTGTGGATAAACGTCGAGTGAAGAGCTGCTGACCTTTTTTCAGCATTGCACTCCCCGGGGAAGGAATCCCATGCAGTGACGTATGCTGGAGCGGGAGGGCTTTCCCAGCACAGCTTCAGAGCCAGCATTACCCCGGGAGGACAACAGATACCGCTGTGTGACGCAGCTTTTCTCAGCTTGTTTAACTCCGACACTGAAGAGGAGGACTTCGATGGTTTCAGTGTGCCGGAGGACGATGAATAAGACGTTTTGTTGGACCAGAAACTGTTAAAGAAAACTACCAAAATAAGGTCAGTTAAATGAACCGTATTCCTCCGAACTTTAATTCCTAAAGGTTTGCTTTTTATGTTTTGATGTTGAATTCACTTTTTTGACGACAAATTTGGGTGTACTGTTTTTTTATGTTGGGGGTGTGGCTTATAGTCCGAAAAATACGGTAGATGTTTTTTCTCCTGCACTCACCTGAACCTCTGCGCTTGGTGATGGACAGGACCCCCAAAGCGCCGGGACTGGCCGTGGTATGTCTGTGACATCATCAGGGAGTTCCTGCCCTGGTTGGGATTGGCAGCAAACTTGACAGTAATTGCCTCAGAGCTGCCAGGTGGCACGTGCCCGTTCAGATGTCTGATGGCGTCCTCAGCCTCGGCCCTCTTGTCATATCGGATAAAGGCCACGCCTCGAGAAAGACCTGAACAGCCAATCAAATGACAGCATCAATAACTCACCTGAGCTTCACTGACTCTTAGTGTAACCTGACATGTTTAAGAAACGAATGGTGTGCTCTGAGTCAGGCCAGAACCGATGTCAGTGAGACTGAAACTAACTTGGTAACATGGCAGTTTGGCAGGAATGAGGTGAGTGAATAGATTAAACAATAATTCACCTTCAAATCCAGGGTGTCAAACTCATTTTCACAGAGGGCCAAATGAGCACTGTGGTGACCCTCAAAGGACCAGCTGTAACAAGTGTTACATCTTTCTTGACCATGTTAAAAATAACAGATCTATCGATATAATAACAGATATATGTGTCCTGACTACATTTAAAATAACACAAATCTGTCCTGGCTAGTGTTGTAGTCAAGACCATCTAACCCGAGACCAAGTCAAGACCAAGACTTTTAGGGTTTGGACCAAGTTGAGACCAAGACTAAGGGAGGGCGAGACCRAGACAAGACCAAGACCAGATAAAAAAAGGTGCCCTAAAAGATGGAGTATTGTGTACACATGTACAGTGGGAGAGAAAAGTATTTTGTCTCTTATAGTTGAGGTCTAACTATGATGTAATCACAGGCCTCTCTCATCGTTTCAGGTGGGAGAACTTGAACTATTGGTGCTGACTAAATACTTTCTTCACCACTGTAGCTAACTTAATATGTTGAGCTAATATTGACCAAATGTTTGTGTGAGGGCAGAGGAAAGAGTTTTGCTACAGAGGCAGATTATTAACGTTAGTGACGATTAAAGTTTAAAGTTGACCCATTGTCTGAAAGTAAAGCTCTGCAGAATTTACAAGTTGCTGTACGCTTTCTCCTGGTTGTTGTCGTTGTTTTACAATGATATTATTTATGAATAATGTAGCCATTTGAAGACATCTTTTACAGCTGCCAGAGAATAACTTCTTACTTCCCTGGAGTGCTGCGTGTGAGTGAACACAGTGAGGATGGGTGACAGCTGCTAACAAAATACATAACAGCAATAAGTCCGGTTTGGATTTGAATCAGTACATTTTACATTTTAAATCAATGAAAACAAGATTGTTAACTAATAAACTGGACAATAATCTGGCTGTTTAGTGATATTTCCACAGTTGTGGTCATGACTGGTCTTGAACCAAAATTCCAAGTCCTAAATGTCGAGTCCGAGACAAGACCTTGACCATCAAAGAGTGGTTTTCAGACCGGTCTTAAGACCAAGACCGGTTTCAAGTACTACAACACTAGTCCTGGCTACATTTAAAATAACAGGAATCTGTCCTGACCGTGTTTAAAATAACAGAAATCCATTGTGGTGACCAGTTTTCGAAATATGACCAAGTCTTTCTCCTGGCTGCATTGCTGTGTGCGACAAAGAAAAGGACTAGTCACATGACTTACCAGTAGCCTGGTCCACCAGCACTCTGGAGTTAATGATGCGTCCAAAAGGGGCAAACATGTCTTCAAGATCCTGTTGGCTCAGGGTTCTGGGCAAACCGCTGATGTAGAGATTAGCATCTTTGATTGTGTCTGAACTCGGTCGAGCAAACGAAACCTACAGGAAGGAAACAGGAAGTGTTTCAGATCATCGTCTTCACAGGAAAAAACTAACTAATTAAATAAAATTACATACAGACAAAAAATAAATAAAATAAAGTACACAGTTGTAGATGGTGTTCAAAGAAAAAACAAGATATTTAAAAATATATAGACAGTGAAAATATGGTTAACATTTAACCAGAATTATTTTAAATAAAATATAAAACAAAATAAAACATTAAACTGGCTCTGGTTTTTCAAAATAAAACCGCATTAATTATTTTAAAAAGTCTTTGCACATGTCACACAGATTCAGAGCCAACATGTTTCAGAATAAAAAAAACAAACTTGACAGCAGAGGATTTAAACTACCTTCATCCATCAGACAGTTTGCAGGTGAGAGCGCCTCCTACTGTCCGGGGAACATAACACATCTATCAGGTGAAACAGAAAATCAAAGAGCACCTGTGGCACGTTACCTTGATAGTTTTAGACTGTAGCCTCAGGCCATTGAGGGTACTGATAGCCCTCTCTGCATCATTATGGTTAACAAAGTTAACAAAGCCGTAACCTAAACTGTGGCCTAGAGAAACACAAAGGAAAACAACAAAATAACATAACAAAACTGTCTGTGTTACAGCATCACATGTTCTGGAAACAAACAGAATTCAAACAAAGTACAGATCAAGAATCAGTACAAAGTTTCACAGTGTTAAAAACAAAATAAAACAAAACAAATATTCTGAACAAACCAAGAAAAATCTCTGATCTTCACCTCCAGTGTCAACTCTGAAGTCTGAACAATTGTCAGTTCAATAAAGCCAAATAATATCTGGTTATCTGGCTTTACTAAAACCAGCTGCTTTCTGAACTCACTTTACTCCTTTGATTGAATCCAGAATCTGATTAAAGTCTGTGTAATATCACAAATTTACAAGCAACACACTTTTAGGAAATGCAGTATCTGTGTCAGGAAGAACAGGTTAGGCTGCAACAAATCAAACGTCATATTTCAAATAGCAGTCATTTTCTGCTGCTGATTATAGATTTACACATGGACAAAACTGTTGGTGACCAAAAACTCCACAATGGTTACTGAAATAACTTGAACTGACAAAAGAGATAAAATTTTACAAAAAAATTTAACAATGAAAATCACACAATGCTTATGAATTGTGGTTCACGATTATTTTAATCATCGATTAATCTGTCGATTATTTTTTTGATTAATCATTAAAACACTTAATTAAATAAATATAAGTAGATATAAATCAATTTAATTCCTGTATAAATTAGGGATGCAAGTTATGAATTAAAGTGAAGTTGGTTTATCTTATAGATGGACCAACAATTAATTGATAAGCAGACATTTTCTTAAAAACCAGAGTTTTCTATTGAATCAAGTGGGTCATTTCATAAAATGAAGAGTTTTTTAAAATAATATGCTAAATTAAAAAAGAAGCACATCATGCTTCTGCTGTTTTAATTCCTCTAGATGTCACTGCTGCCTCKGACACAGAGGATCAGGACGTTTTAGTATCTGCTTTGGAACAGTTGGTCGGGGTGAAAGGCTCAGCTCTTAAATGCTTTGAGTCCTACTTATCTGACAGGAGTTTTTCTGCACATAATGGAGATTTTTATTCCTCAGAGGCTCCTCTTAAATGTGGGGTACCTCAAGGCTCCATACTGGGCCCCATTTTATTTTCTATTCCTTTGCTCCCACTGGTGTCCATCTTCAAGAAATACAATAGCCGTGTTTCCATCCAATTTAAATTGGAATTTTGAGAGATTTTTTTAAATTTCGCAAAAACGAAAAAAAGAAAAAAAAAGAAATGCAAATCAAACGTTTCCATCAACTGGCTTCAAGCGAATCATTTACGTCAGACACATGCGTGTAGTAAACAGGAAGTAAAAGTTGCATCTCAGGAAAATGGAGAGAAATTATCAGGAACGTCTTGCTACTATCAGGAAAGTTGTAATTATTCTGTCATCAACTAGTTTTGACGATTTTACATGCGGTCGGGAGACATAGAGAAAGAAATGCAATTCTTTTCACGTTACGGGAGTAACTGAGAATACGCCGACAGCGSGAGGAGGTTCCAGCTGCAGTCGCTCTGGTACCGGGACTGGTTTCGGACAGACAGCGGGAACAGCTGATCAACATGTGAGGTAAATGTTCGCTACGTCAGACCTGATTCGAAAAATGTGTTTCCGTCTTTCTTTTTGCGCATCAAATCTTTTTCAAAAAACCCAAAAACCAACTCAAGCAAGCGTATCAACTGATGCAAATTAGAGGAAGTTCTTTCGAATCAAGCTGTTTCCATCCACCTTTTCTGATGCCATACTTCAAAACGCGCATTAAAAAACCTTGATGGAAACACGGCTCATGTGTCATTTCATTTTTATGTAGATGACATTCAGATTTATTTACCTTTAAGATCGGGTGGACCTCAGCAAATGGAGAATCTGCAGAATTGCTTAAAGGACGTTAAAAGTTGGATGGAGCTAAATAAAACAGAGGTCATTGGGTTTGGCAAAACTGACCTGCTGGTAGGATTTAACAGAGCTGTTGGCTATTTGGATTTTGATTGTCATTTTGTTAGGAATCTAGTTCTTTTAGACAATAACTTTAAATTTGACAAGCAGGTCAGCGCAGTGGTCCGGTCTAGTTTTTATCATTTAAGKCTCATCAGTAAAGTCAAGCCTTATCTTCCACATAWTWCCCTTGAGAGGGTTATTCATAGGGCTGTGTATTGGCAAGAAGTTGGCGATACGATACATATTATGACAGAGGGGTCACGATACGATTTATCCCAATATATTGTGATACTGTAAGCAATGTGATATATTGCAATTTTTTTTGTCCAAAAATACTATTAAATAAAAACCTCTTAGCAGAAAAATAAAGAAAAACCAAAATTCATTGTCTCAGAAAATTCTAATATGACAGACATACTTTTGATACATTTAGCTGTGTTCTGCTTTGTGTGTATTTGATTTTATTTGTTTCATATTTCTTATTTCATCCATGTTTTCATTAGACTAAATTTGCCAATAAATAGTGGAGGCAGATGGYCKCCTGTCCTGAGCCTGGTTCTGCTGGAGGTTTCTTCCTGATTAGCAGGGAGTTYTTCCTCTCCACCGTTTGCTCAGGATGGGAGRCTGTGATGAAGTGATTCAACACAATCTGCTGCTAAATTCTTTACATTGTTCTTTTTATCTACAGTGTCCTGAGACAACGTGTGTTGGACTTGGAGCTGTAKAAATAAACTGAATTGAATTTGTTATTTTATACGTTCTGGATTTGTTTTTTTGTTTTTTTTTATAAATTCTGGATTAGTTTTTGTTTTTTTTATAAGTTCTGGATTTGTTTTATTATAAGTTCTGGATCTGCCTTTAAACAGGTTGTATTGAATGAGCAAGCTCAGGGTCAGAGTCCTGATGAAGGACCACATTTGAGTTTTGAACAGTTTGAGGAGTTTTGAAATGACAGTTGAAAAGCTGGGAAAGATTAAGTCCAACAGTTTTCTCGACTTGTTCAGAACAGAAAGTTCAGGAAGTTAATGAAACCTTTACAAAAATTTATAAAACTTGAAATAGAAAAATGAAAAATAATTAACAATTTAAAAAAACTTTCTGATTAAAAATGTTTTGCAATTTTCATATTTTTATCTGTAAAATAAATATAAATTAACTGAGTTTACATAAGTCTGATTAAAAAGGCATCAAATACACGCAGACTGTTGTCAATAAAATGTAAAAAAGTAAAATAAAAATATACAAGAACTTTGGTGAAAAAAACATCCAACATTATAAAATTTAAAAAAAATTACAAAGTAGTTCTTAAAAAAAAAAAAAAACATTTTTGTTTAAAAAAGCTGAAATAAAACCAAATGTAGCTGATTGTCTGTTAAAATATTAAAAATAAAAAAATTGATGGAGGAAACAAAAAAACAAGAAACATATTTATGCGTGTATTATGTGATTTCATAATGCTAGCCCTAATTTCATACAGACTTCAGGATTTTTCAGCCTCGGCATGCACATCAATAAAATAATGAAACTCTTTGGCAAACTATGATTATAAGTTTTGTGGAAGTGTCAAAGGAACATAAGACATGATGTAGCAGACGACTTTCAGACAGTCAAATAAAAAAACTACCAGGAACCTTCCACAGGACACTTGCAAACATACTGGTGTCGCTTTAGTTGGGGAAACCATTTAGTTGGAGGATACCGACTTTCACACAACACCAGTAAATGCAAATGGCAGCCATTACAGACACCTTTTGCCAAGAAAGAAACCATGTGTTTGTTTCATCATGTGAGCAGGCCAGTCGTACACTAAAGTCATCGTTTGGTTATCCTTACTGATCCGCTGCATCGAGCCTTTTCTTACTAACCTGAAGCCAAACGCTCGTCAGCACAGAGGAGCATGTGAAGCAGGAGCTCTGTGACCCTCCTTTCTGCCTTCCTGTGTCCAAGTGGGATTGGTCTATTTTTGGAATAAACCACCAAAAGTAGGGATGCACGATATATTGGCACTAATATCGGTATCAGTCCGATAGGTAAAACTGGGTCGATATTGATTGCCCACTTTTTATCTTTGTGTTTGTGTTTTGGGAGGGGAGATGGCTGGTTGAGCAGCATGTGTTTGATTATAGTAGTGACATTAACGCTGCGTAGCCAAGAATAACTGAAGTAGAGTCATGTTGGAGGTCTGCTCATTTGKTTACAGTATCAAGAAAAGACCCAAGTGTGAACCCTAACTGCCAACTGTTATGGAATTATTTATTCAACAGTGCGTGTATGTATAATTTGTGTGTTTGTTTAATATCGGTAAATATCGGTTATCGGCCATAATACCAATAATTATATCGGATATCGATATCAGCTGAAATTTTCATATCGGTGCATCCCTAACCAAAAGACAAAGAGTATTTATCGTTTATGAAAAGGGTTCTCTGGATCTTACAACATGACACTTTGGTAACATGAGTCTGCTTTATAGAGGTGAATAAAGTATTGATCAGTAAACACTGGTCTGGTCTGGTCCGGTCCGGTCTGGTCTGGTCTGGTCTGGTCTGGTGGTCTACATGTAAAACGCTGTAGAATAACAGCTTGTTTGGGTCAGTTTGACATGATGAGGTGCTCTGCTCTGAGTGACAGCTCTCTGGTCCACAAGCAGCCATTTGTCCATGAATTATTAATTACTTAATTACACAATACGCCTCAGGCCCACCCCACCTCCCAAAAAAATACAGTGTACTGCAGTATTTTCTAAAGTTTATACATCAGTTTGAAAACAGCTAGTGCTTTGAGTAATTATTGAGATTATTTTTTTCACATTATACACGCATAAATACTGTAAGTGTTCATCAGTAGTATCAGTTTGTGTATTCTACTGCTAAAATACTGAACTGGCAGAATAAGAAGTATATCAGCATATATAACTTAGAAATAAAAGTAGCTCAGTAAATAGATCAGTAATACTGAAGACCAGTTACTTGTTTTCACCATGAACATGATGTCAGATCATTGTAAAGTTTTAAACATTTATCTGTACTGTTCTTTATCCAGGGAAGATCTACAATAAATAACTTTAAGTGTTAAAAGAAATTGGAAATTTAATCTGGGTTTTCTCTGGACAGAGTCAAAATGAYACATACAAAAAGGAAATACATCTATAATTTCCAATACATCTGTTAATAGTGGTAGAAAAGGACCAAACGTGTCTTTTAATTTTACATGACCTGTTAACTTCCTGTTAGTGATTATGATCGACTGCTGCTGGTGGTTTGTCTGCCAGCACTGATCAGACTGATCATCTGTCCTGCTCAGATATAACTGGTTCTGATGTTCAGGAACAACCCAAGAACCAACAAGGTCCCAGTCTGTCAAGAACTGGAACACCAGACTCCCTGACCACCAGAGTCCCCGACCACCAGAGTCCCTGTACAACAGAGTCCCCGACCACCAGAGTCCCTGACCACCAGAGTCCCTGTCCACCAGAGTCCCTGTCCACCAGAGTCCCTGACCACCAGATTCCCTGTCCACCAGAGTCCCTGACCACCAGAGTCCCTGTACAACAGAGTCCCTGACCACCAGACTTCCTGTCCACCAGAGTCCCTGTCCACCAGAGTCCCTGTCCACCAGAGTCCCTGACCACCAGAGTCCCTGTCCACCAGAGTCCCTGACCACCAGAGTCCCTGTCCACCAGAGTCCCTGTCCACGAGAGTCCCTGTCCACCAGGGTCCCTGACCACCAGAGTCCCTGTCCACCAGGGTCCCTGACCACCAGGGTCCCTGTACACCATAGTCCCTGTCCACCAGAGTCCCTGTACACCAGGAATATTATAATAATATTATTTTACACTCTGTGGGTCTAAATATTAATCAGACATTTATAATATTATTTTATACTCTGTAGGTCTAA
>NW_013954617.1:10849-12285 GCF_001266775.1 Austrofundulus limnaeus | reverse complement strand
TTTCTGACATTATTTAAAACATTAGATAGATTGTATAAACTGTAAAATGTTAATAATAATTGGGTTAATATTATTATTAATAGTTTTTATGATTTCTACATCGTCAGTCCTTTTTAATGATAAATCCAGACTCTTGACTGTTTAGCGTTAGCCGTTAGCTTCACCTGCCGATCACACGCTCACCTGGTTTCTGAGCTCCAGCTGTTCTATAGGACCTCCTTGCTCCCACCCCAAAAGCCAAATGTTGAAGCTGAACTGAAACCTGCAGCTGTTCACATGGACAAAACAAATGTTCCCTAAGACAGATTTAAAGATCCAGTTATTTGGACACATTGTAAAGTTTGGTTGTTTTATCATTCAACCCCAGAAAAAGAAACAGTAGAAATAAATCATTAAAGACCTAAATGAATCTGACGCTCATGCTCTCAATGAGAGGATGAAAAGTTCTGACCTTTATCCTGCAGCTGAAACATTACACTGCACCATGAAGTACACATCTGAATATAATTTACAGGAGTACCACAGTAATCAGATCAACCTGTGGATCTAATGGAAAACATTAAAACATACTGAAATGTCATTTTTACAAAGATTAAAGCACAAGGTGGTACTGCAGCAGTGCAGAAACATGAAACTGTAAAAAAACAGGAAATACTCAGCTGCATTGCAGCTTTAGTACCACAGTAGTACTACAGTAGAACTACAGTAGAACAGCTTGAAGTACCTGCTACTTTGTCCCGGATCAATTTGGCCGACTCCACTTCTCCGACGCTGCTGAACAGACTCCTCAGCTCGTCCTGACTCATGCTCTGAGGAAGGTAGTTCACGATCAGGTTGGTTCGGGAGTCTTCGTCCTCCATCATCTCCTCCGTGAACCCGTTATCGTACAGTTCCTGAGGACATGACATCATTCATTACATCATCGACTACATGTCACATGACCTCCACGACAGAGTCACATCTGAAAAACATGGCTTTTAGAAAAAAACTACAGAAATATTGACATTTGTGGTAAAACGAAGTTATTTTCTTGGGTCTGAATAAGTGTGGTAAAATGAAAGAGCCAATCAGAAGTCACCTTTGCAGCAGCTCCTGTGGAGGTGAGTTGGGAGTCTCTGATGTCACTCTGAGATGGTTGGACCTCACACACCTAAAACACACAAACACAGAGACTCAGTGTGTTTATCAAGATAAAGAACAAACCAATCAGGAAGCTTGAGTTCCTCCACTTAGGGTTTTGGAGAAGTGGTGGAGGGGAAACTGGCACCACGCCGGCCTCTGCCTCTTCTTCTTTCCTTTTTTTAATTACTCTATAGAACAACACGCACCAACAGTACATCTGGGGGTGGGGGTGTGGGTGTCAGGGTCTTTATTCCCATCCTGTTCCCCGACTGCCATTTGGGGAGGGGGTCGTGACAAAAGGCGGACCGCCGGGC
>NW_013954617.1:2245-3934 GCF_001266775.1 Austrofundulus limnaeus | reverse complement strand
GCTTGAATATGAATAAAAACAAAATATAAACATCCAACATTTAAATAAAAGCAAAAACATAAAACACAAATAATTAATTAGGTAAATATCCAAAAACAAAAATTAAAAGCACTCATTGAGACTGAAACAGAGTTTCATACAACTCAAGTTTCTAAAAGAATAAATCACAAATAAATAATGCATGTACAGTTCTATGCTCAGTATTGTGAAAATGTTTCATTCTCCTTTAAAATATGTTTATTATTGTAAAACCTTGTTTCACATTAAAAAAACTCAATAATCTAAATGATTTTTGAGACATTTTTATTTAATTCCTACATGTTAGGTTAGTTCACTAACAGAAATTGAACAAAATTAGTTATGGATAAAAATAGAGACATAATAAGGGCTTAGAAAACAGTTTAAGGGCAGGTGTGGAAAACAAAATTGTTTAATCTAAGATGAATAAAAACAAACTGAGATTTGATTCTTAGCTAACAAATAAATAAAGGATGTGTTTTATTTGTTTATAATGAGGGAGTTCAAACTGAATTAACTGGTTAATGACCAGTTCACCTTGGAGTTAGAATAAGAGAGAAGTGCTCAGGTTTGTATTTGTTTGTTTATTACTGTGAGAAAGAAAATGATTTGATCAAAGTTTGTGTCAGCTCCAATCACACCTGAGTGTGATTTATCCACATGAGAGGAGAGCGTCTCATCCACACAGGTGAACACACCTGTTCAGACTCAGAACACACACAACACCAGGATGCAGTGCAGAACGACATGTAGTTTACAACATCCGTCCAGAGAAACACACACACACACGACAAACATGGGACAACAAATGTCCAGGGTCTTTCACAACTCAGTGCACTACCCGACACACAACAGGACAGCTGGGTTTAAAAACGAGCTTTGATCCTGTGTTTTAAACAAAAACACACAAACATACGCTTAAAAAAACTACTCTGCACAGAGCAACCTGCTAAGGAGGGGAGGGGGGTCAGAACACATGGTGGGGAGGGATTCAGGGGAGCCGGTGACATCCAGGGCAGAACTTTGTGCCAGAACCGATCAGAAGAGCTCCAGAGTCCAAAYCAGTTGTTACCAGTCGAAGCAGAAGTCACTGGAGTTCAGTTCTGTGTGTGTCCACCCAACGAGGCCTTCAGATGGGTCTGGTCMCGTTGGAACAGGTAGGGATGGAGGGCAGTCAGCGCTTTCTTCTCTTTCTTTTTTTAATGAAATAAATATATTTTCAAAACAAAAATATAATAGTTACCTTAGAGATACAACAACTTGGTGCTATTAAAATAACAATATTTGTTCTCTATGTATTAAATATATATTAGAAAGCTCACGTGTAGCCATTTATTTATTGAATTAAATTTGTGTATTTATTGTTTTAGGTTTGTGACATCATCTGGAGATATTCACAAACATCTGATCAGAGCTGCAGACAGACAGGTTCCTGCAGGACAGTTGTCTGTACCAGTTCTTCATGGAGAACAACCTGCAGGACACCTTCAGAGACTGTGACTCTGCTGAAGGTTCTCATCACATCTCCTCTGACCACAGCTGAACCTGAGAGGACTTTCCTCAGGTACAACATCACATCTCCTCTGACCACAGCTGAACCTGAGAGGACTTTCCTCAGGTACAACATCACATCTCCTCTGACCACAGCTGAACCTGAGAGGACTTTCCTCA
>NW_013954617.1:0-690 GCF_001266775.1 Austrofundulus limnaeus | reverse complement strand
CATCCATCCATCCATCCATCCTCTGCACACACTTCTTCCTTTTCAGGGTCACTGGTGCCCATATCCAGCAGTCACAGTGCGAGGGGCGGGGTTACACCTGGACAGGTCTCAGTCCATCACAGGGCATTCTCAGTAACAGAAGAGCAAAGTTTATGTACAGAAAATAAAAACTACATGACTGTTTTATTATTTGAATTTGTTTAATAAACACACTGTCATGAAACAACTTAGTACAAGTTTGATTTCTTTTTGAGTCATGTCTATTTTTAAGTTGCAGCCCCACCTGGAGAAAAATCCACCAGGTGCTACTGGAGAAAAGTCAAGTAGAAAAGTAAAAATATCACTAAATTTTATAAATAGAGCAGCAAGAACAATAAAGCAGAGTAAAAACATAAACTACACCTTGGCTCTGAGCCGTTTCACCTGTTGCCATCGGGCAGAAGCTACAGGTGTAGCAGGGCAAAAACAAACAGATACAAGAAGAGTTTTTTCCTCAATACCGTGAAATATCAGGGAATGTGTACTCTGTAGGTCTGAATGTGTTTTACTTTTTAACTTATCATTATTTTTAAGTGGATATGTTTGTACTGTAAGAGGAGTTGCCTGCTTCAATCTTGTTGTACTGATGTATAATGTCAATAAAGGCATTCATTCATTCATTCATTCATTCATTCATTCATTCATTCATTC
>NW_013954616.1:39856-40544 GCF_001266775.1 Austrofundulus limnaeus | reverse complement strand
CTAGTAACCAGGACAACTGCTGGTGGGCCAAATCAAATGGCTCGGCTGGCCAATTTTGGCCTGCGGGCCCCACATTGGGCACCTCTGCTTTAAATAAAACAAATAATTTCTACAGAGTTTTGATGATTTCTCAGTTAGAGCTTTTCTCCTTTCAGAAGGAAAATAATTTAAACAAACTATGTTGTTTTTTCAAGCAAAGTGTTTACATTTTTAGATCCTGCGTTTTTAATTTTACTGTCTGAAAATGTATTTCCTGGTTCCTGGGAGGCTGCAGCCTCTCCTGTTCTTCTTCTGGTCCGTCCATGAAAAATGCATGAGGCTGTTGTATTAATGTGATAAAGCCTCATTAGTACCCACAGCCTTATCTGTGTGCCGGTGCTGCAGTCCTGCTGTCCTTTAGAGGCCTGCATAATAAACAAATTCATCACGTTCATCCATCTCTTGACAGCTGTGTTAACGTGGAGGAGGAGAGGAACTCATCAAATGTTTACCTCATAAAAGACGCCTCCTCTGAGCGTTTACCGCTGAACATGTTTAACATTTGGGTCGCTGCAGGTTGAACTTTAATGCTCCTCCAATCAATCTGTTGGCTGTTTGCAGACAGAAATACTAAACAGCTCAAACTACGTTTGACATTTCAGGCTTTCCTGAAGGGAACGAGTGTCGACTTGGCATCGATGACCTGCTG
>NW_013954616.1:37720-38856 GCF_001266775.1 Austrofundulus limnaeus | reverse complement strand
AAGAATGGACACAAGTCCACTGTGTGACAGGACAAGAATGGACACAAGTCCACTGTCTGAGGCCATGAGGATCATTAGTAACTTTCACAATCCTACGTTAAGAAACAAACAATAAAACAAGCGCTGGTTTTAGGAGCAAAGCCAATAAAATGGGTTCATTTTTTAGCTTTAATAACACAGGAGTTAGAATAAAATCAGATAATGTTGGAATAATCTTTTTGTTTAAAGACGCTCTGATTTTAAAGTTGTTTAAATCGTCAGACAGACCGTTCAAACAGAATAAACTGATTATCATTTTGTTTGATTTAAAACTAGTTTTTTTTATTCCTGGGATAATTTTGCAAGTCTTGTAAACACTAACCAAGCTGTTTGATCGTCTGCTGTTTATTTTGACTTTGCACATTTATCTGCAGACTTGTTAATTCTGACATAATTGGCTGCTGATTTCAATTATGTCTGAAAAGCTCATTATGAGCGCGGGAGCCGGCTCGACCTCTGGAGGGGCCACAGTTTACAGATGATGACTGCAGCCGTTGACTCCCACAGTATAATGATCTGTTGTGCTGTTGATCTTGATTACGGACTTTGCAAAAGTGACAACAAGCAATTTGCGGCAGATAATCAGCAGTAATTAGGTTGATCAGGCGGTGATGTGGACCCACCTTCCTCCACTCAGAGCCTGGAGACGTCTGTGAACCAGTTATCTTTAGCGCCTTTTATCTCGCAGATGTTCATCCTGAACTCATTCCATTATCCTGGAACTGTTTTCTTCCCTCGATTGTGATCTTTGGCTCTGCTTCCTGCAGGAATTCGCTCCTTTTTGTCTTTTATCAGATTTTTATTTTATCTTCGGTTCTCGGTTTGATGTTGGCTGCAGCCGCTGCTCAGTCTGCAGCTTTGTGATGCTTCTGTTTGCAGATTTTACACAAAGAAAAGCCAATTGTAGCAACGAGAGTCATCACGTTTACTGATTGTTGTGTGTCGTTGTGTGGCTGTGGTCCAGTCGGAGGTTTGATTCCACCAGCATGCAGTCACATGCAGAAAATAGCTGCAAATCAACTACATGAACATCTGGATAGAAATAATCTATATGAAGAGTTTCAGTCAGGGTTTAGAGCTCATCATAACACAGAAAC
>NW_013954616.1:35547-36720 GCF_001266775.1 Austrofundulus limnaeus | reverse complement strand
ATATATAGACTAATTTACTGGAACTAACCTGGAAAAATAAACATGAAAGTCAATTAAAATATAAAACATTTGATAAAGTTCTTTGTTAATTTAATTGGTGTTTTTTAAGTGTATTTATTTAATGGTTCATATAATTCAGCTTTTATTTCTAATGATGTCAGTGTTGGTCCTCCGTACTGCAGAAGCCTGATAATCATCCTTCCTATCAGGTGTGTTGGAGCAGAGGAACCAGTAAAACATGCAGGGCTGCGGCCCCCCAGGACCAGGACTGACCATGCCTGCTCTAAAGATTCAAATAAGTTGATTTCCTCGTAAAGATAAAAAGACATCAGTTTTTTTTTTTTTGTCAGACTCTACATGACTACAATCATTGAACCTTTTTGATGATTTACAAGCAGAGTGTGCAGAGGTGATCCGCTCAGAGGAAAARGAAGAACTGGTTCCAGCAGAGAACCTCTGACACCACATGAAGTGCTGTGGAGGAGCCCACTGTCCTGTGTGGACCCGATCAGGAGGGAGGCACAGATGCAGCTACAGATGGAGCCTGTTTTCCTAAACAGCCTCTGGAAGCAGAAAGCAGAGCGGGAGCCAGCTCTCATCTCCTGCCAGGAGAACAAAACCAGTTCTGAAACAGCCGCTGGTCCTCTTCAGGAGGCAGACAGCAGACCCTCACAGCTGCAGGTACGACTACAACCAGAAAATTAACACAAGCATTGTGTCAAACTAATCACTTTGATGTTAGACTGTTTTAATTACATTTCTACTTTAACCTGAGAGGCATTTCTTTCCTTTGAAGAGAAACAAAAGAAACAGGCAGCTGCAGTTATTGCTAAATGTTTGCACTTGAATTTTGTCAAAATATAATAAATTAATACTTTATCTATAACAGGCATGATCACTCCTGGTCCTGGGGGGCCGCAGCCCTGCATGTTTTACTTGTTCCTCTGCTCCAACACACCTGATATGAAGGATGATTATCAGGCTTCTGCAGTACGGAGGACCAACACTGACATAACTAGAAATAAAAGCAGGATTATATGAACCATTAAATAAATACACTTAAAATGCACCAATTCAATTAAAAAAGAACTTTATCACCTGTTTTATATTTTAATTGACTTTCATGTTTATTTTTCCAGGTTAGTTCCAGTAAATTAGTCTATATATTTGAAC
>NW_013954616.1:32264-34547 GCF_001266775.1 Austrofundulus limnaeus | reverse complement strand
GCTCCGTACTGCAGAACATGAAGAGGTAGTTCAGTGACTGAATCAGGTGTGTTGGAGCAGGAAACATGTAAAACATGTAGGGCTGCGGCCCTCCAGGACCATGACTGCCCACCCCTGGTCTAAAGGTTTTCTGAATGAAATATCGGAAATCGAATCTTTTTAATCAGTATCTACAAAAAAATTATGATTTTGAGCAAAAACAAAAATAAAAAACAAGTTTTTATCATTTGCCTCTGTGAGTTAGCAAAGCATTTTCTTTTCTTTCCAGCTGATAAATCCTAAAATCCAAATGTTATGAGGTTTTCTTTTTAAAATGACAAAATATTCTTCATTAGAAAAACCTAAAAATATGATGTTTAATAATTAACCTTGTAAAACCCTTTTTCCTCATATGGCAACATTGCATTTTTGCCTCTCTACCCATGATACATCCATTTTTTCAACTTTAACCCACTGTCCTCATTCAAGGACACTACCAGCACCCTCTAGTGGCCACATGACGACATTACACTCATTTGAATGAAAAAAAGATGGTGCTGATCCCAGTAAAAAGCTTCTACAACTCTGTTTAAATCCAAATTACATGCAAGAAACCAGCAAATTTATGCACAGTTACATCTTTAGCTTCATAAGGCATGCAAATTTTATATATTTTTTACTACAGTTGAAGCAAAGTACAATGACAGTAAAGCTAAAGTCCTCAGTTGAGGACACTGGGACTATAATTTGTTATTGATGGTGCCATGAGGTAGGATAAACCTGGGCAGATTTAGAAGAGTTTACAAATGTAAATAGTTATTGTAAGTTGTACATTTGGTCACAAACCTTTGTTAAACAAATATGGAAATATTTCACAAAAGTTCACCAGCGTAAAAAGTTCTTGCAAGTGATAAATTAGTTTAACTAGTTAATTGTACCAAGGATGTTCTCGTCAAATGATCTGAGATTTCATGTCACATAAAATGTTCTTCAAACTGAGGAGCAATTTGAAAGTTGTTATTGATGATGATGATGATGATGATGATGATGATGTGCTTCACTAATTGCTCCGGTCAACAGCTGGATTATGTTTTGCCAAAAGAGCCAGGAAAATGGTTCCCCCATAAAGGCTACCATGATGTTTCTCAAGTTTTGCACGGTGGCTCAGGTATTCCTCAACAAGCATGACATTTTGGAGACCCAGTGTCCTCATATGAGGACAAAAATCTGCTCCAGGTTTTGTTTGTTTTATGCAGCTTCTGTTAACTTCTGTGAGTTCAGCTTTATCTATCCATTAACTCTGTTAACTCAGTCATAAACTAATTAAAAGCTTAATATTTCTTAAATAAATGAATTTCATGTCAGAATTTTGGACTAAAACTGTTTTACACTGTGACAAGATGCAGACATTTTTGATCAAACCTTAATAATGTTTTGACACGATGATGTTAGTGGGGAGAGGATGAGTTGGGAAAGACTCTCAGCTACAACATCAAATTTTAGCTATATAAATATATTAGGGCTGCAACGATACAGAAAATTCATGATTTGGTTCGGTTCAATAATTTGGTCTCACGGTTCAATATTTTTTTCGATACAAAAAAGAGAAATGTCCATGCCCCTTTTAACTTGTAATTTATTCATATTAATAATGAACATTTGTTTAACCTCAAAAGTACAGTTTTTAAATTAAATGTTGCTGAAACAACAAGTTTCTCAGTGGATCTGAGCTCATAAATACAGCCTAGGTGGAGTAGTCGAACACAGATCCACTGATCCTTCAACACAGAGCATCTTCAGAAGACAAGTTGATAAATTAAATGTTAAAAATCTGTATTGTTCGATAAAAGCACTAAAGCACTGTATTGAACGGTTCGATATGGGTACATGTATTGTTGCAGCCCTAATATTTATATAAGTAAAGATGTTTTTATCGCGTTAATGTAGCCGACGCTTAACGGCAATATTTTTTAACGCGTTAACGCAGTTATTCTTTTATTAATATTTATCCGTCGGATCGCTGTTCACTGGGCAGCTAACACACACACACAGACACACAAACCCAGAGGTCACGGCGGGGAGGCGGGATCTTGATCACTATTGGTTTAGATGGCCTTCGTCCTGAGTCTCATCCAATGAGAGCCTGTGTTTGTTTTCCATTCCAAATGAAAGATAGATACTAAGCTCACAGGTTGTCAGCAAAACTTAAACAAATAAAATAAAATAAGCCATAAGAATATAAAAAGAAAAACTGTACATAATGTGTTACACATGGAGTGTACTGCAATATATAAACCTACATAT
>NW_013954616.1:28415-30046 GCF_001266775.1 Austrofundulus limnaeus | reverse complement strand
ATATATGTAGGTATGCATGCAGCAGCCATCTTGGAAGGAGTTGACTCCAGAGTTCTATATATTAATCTAATGATTACTTTCTGAATTGTTTTACTAAAATTCCTCCAAACATGTTTCATGAGATTTGTTGCTAACACAACAAACACACACGAGCCAAAAAGTTCATTTCAGGTTTTTAACTTTTCGTTCCATAAGGGAAAATGTTGAGTCACGGCCTGCACTGTGTTCTGAACTGAATCTAAAAATGTGATTTTCTTTCTGAGTCCAACTCATCCGTTATCAGCCGACACACAGAACCAAGCCGTGCCCACTAACAGCTTCTGATTCCACTGAAGTATAGAGAGAACTGTCAGCAGCAATCGGACCAGAGCCGAGTCGGTGCAGTTTTAATCGATCAGTCAGCAGCAGCTCTTTAATCACATCATGATTATCAGATGGACTTCAGAGGAAAAAAAACACGTCAGGAACTTTACACCATCATAACTCCACTTTTTTCTTTTACTTTCTTTTATTACAAACTCTTCACGTCTTCAGAAATCCTTTGATATTTGAACACAAAGTCAAAAGTTTCTCATCTTTTCCTCTAAATAAAAAGGTCAGCTGTCCCCTGATGTGCTGCGTGTCGGCACACTCTGGAAACGAGGTCACGCGTCGCCTCGCAGAGTTCAAACTCTGCACGACTTGTTTCATGAAGTGCAAAGTGAGTGAGAAGTGGCGCTCCTCCAGCAGCCCAGAACCTCAGGTTCTATTAGTGGAGTCGAGCCTTCACGTTCCCCTGCAGGATGAAACAAAAAGCAGCTCCTCTCTCCTCAGCAGCTCTGCTCAACAAAGCAGCGTCCACATGGATTCAGCTGATGAAAACAGTCTGCTGCTGCTGACAGGCTCATCTAACACGGGCCGGATCACGGTCCCGTCAGCGCTGTCACTGACGGTTTACTCCCTCTCCTCGCATCTTCATCCGAACTCTGAGAACTGGAGCGCCTCATGACGGCAGCCTGACAGAACATCTTCTTCACAGCAGGAAGAAAAAGATGCAGTGATGAAAGAAACACAGAACTGGGCTGAACCTTAAACTCTGACGTCCAACTGAACACGACGAAGTTTACAGAAGACAAACGACATCACTTCCTGTAAACTTGTGGACCTGGTTTCTTGTTCCACGTGGTTCTGGACAGTTACCATTTTTGAGTCAAACCCATTCAAGATGGCTGCCACAAACGACTGAACTTTAAAAACACAAAATGAGAGCCCGTTCCCATGCCCTCCACGTCAAGGGATCATGTAACGAGTCCGACATGAGAATGTGTTAAAAATGACCATAACTCATCTAATTTTATGGTGACTGACTTTAAGACTTGATGTTTTATTAGTAATTAATAATTAATTGTATATACCTTTGTTGCTATGACTGAGCACCGCTAACAAACAATAACTGAGCTTTATGTGGTATTTCCTGCATAGAAACAACATCCTCTTGGAAACACTGAAAAGTACTCTGTGTACGATTGACTAAATGTAAATAAATATTACAGAAATACTATTAAAATTATGAGTTTTAGTAATTGTTGAGTTGCGCTCAGAAGCTGCGATTTTTAATTCTGAACCCTCCCTCTGTCCAACAGGGAAATCCC
>NW_013954616.1:20466-27353 GCF_001266775.1 Austrofundulus limnaeus | reverse complement strand
GGCTAGCTAAATATTTAAGTTAAATATTTAGGTGGCTAGCTAAATATTTAAGTCGCAACCTAAATATTTACTGTAGTTTGTTAACTAAATATTTAATTTGAAAGTTAAATATTTAGTTAGCAAGCTAAATATTTAAGTTGCAACCTAAATATTTAGCTCAAAACTAAATATTTTTAAGTCACAAGTTAAATATTTAGCTTGCTAACTAAATATTTAACATGAAAGTTAAATATTTAGTTTATAAACTAAATATTTAACTTGAAAGTTAAATATTTAGTTTATAAACTATGACATTTATAAATGTATGAATCATATGGTGAAAAACTGACTTTGAAAAATAAAAATGTTTTTTTCTTATAAAAGTCTAAATAAAACAAAAATATTGGTGGTAATTTTTGACAGTAACTTTACAAACAGCACCCCGTACACAGGTCTGTATTTTGCCACATGCTCCACAGACACTGTGATCTGACAGATTGTGTAAAACATGTTAATGTTCTCTTCACGTTTCTAACTTTGTCTCTATAAGATGATCTGAGTGTTTCTGCTGCTGTGGGGCAGCTGTGGTCTGCAGGGAGGGCTGAATTAGCATTTTTATTTGTTAAAGTCAATATTTTCCACGGTGGAGTGAAACTTTCTTTGTGTGCATGTGAAGTGAATGACTTTGGGGATTAGAAACTCAGAAACAGACGAGGCTTATTGATAAGTACTTCATGCAGCACAAAAACAGAAAAGCTCACAGCATCTTTAACACAAACGTCATTAGAAACTGCTTTTCWTTTTCCTGTCTGGTTTTAATGCAAACTGAGAATCATTTATCGATCCCAAACGTGCAGAGAGTGGTGCTAGGAGCTCTCCACTTTCTCTTTGTTTCGTTCTGCGTCTCGCCGAGCTCTGCTGGCTCTGCCTTTAATTGAAAGCGTGGCCCGGTCTTGTTTAGAATGCACGCTGCAGGCTTCCCCCCAGTCCGTCTGCCTGAACCCTGCTGCTATCAACTCTGCTGCCTGTCAGACGGTCAGAGAGACGCAGAGAATTATAATTCTCCGTTCAAGCTCCTCGCTGCACAGGATCCAGTCCAAACCCTCCCCTCGTTACAGCCTCAGATCTGTGCAGCAAAAACACACAAATGCTTCCGAATTCTAATAAATCCAGTAACATCCTGCATCTACTGGTACATGAAGTTTACTCCTGGCAATGAATGAAATATGTAAAAAAAAAAAGACTCAGCTGGTATAAATCCTAAGACTCTGCATTACCAAGAAAATTGGCTCAAAGCTCGACTCTGCCAAAGCCTTGAAAGCAATCAGTTTGGAAATGAACTACAAAACTAATGAGCAGCCATTTTAATTTCCTACCAATATGGATCCATTCATTAATTTTACATCCACGGCTCCACATCACCAGCAGCTCATTAGGTTGAAAAGCAGCCTAATATTTTCCACCAAGGTCCTGGCAGGAGCTGCGACACCCCCCCCCCCCCATTTAAAATAATGGTTTGTTTTCTAATAAAACATGAAACTCTGCCTCCTGCTCCCTTTCTGTGAAGCAGATCTGCTGTTTAGCTCAAGACAGAAAACTGATGTGACGTCAGCTTTCAGCAAATAAAACCAGAGAAGAGAGACCGGCACGAAACAGCAGATTCACAATCTGATCAAATCCAAACAAAAGAAATATCTTCTGCAGCAGCAACGTTGTGACCAGAAATCAAAGTACGGGATTACAAACCCCAGTAAGATGAAGTCAGTAACTGTGTCTGAATAATAAAAGACATAAGAAATAAAAAGATGTGATCTCAGACTCAACGGGATGAAAACTTAATGCCGCATTTTTCAAAATATATAATAAAGTAAGAATTACAGATTTCCTTCTATCGTTCATCTTATCATGCTTATAGCTGGATAAATGTGACCTTAAATAGTTTTCATTTAGGAGGTTTTAAAGGTAGACGATTTACTGCAAATCATGTGTCAAACTGAAGGCCGACGGGCCAAATATGGTCCACAAAAGTTAACATTCAGCGGAATACCCCGTGCCGTTTTTATTTTGTTTTATTTTGAAATGTCTTTCTGTGTTTCTGTTCATCCTGTGTGCAATGCATCAAAACTGACGTCTAGGCCCTCCTCTAATGATTGACACCTCATTTGACCAACTGGGTTCAAGTATCGGCTGTCCAGAGCCAATAATATATGAGGAGTGACCAACTTCCTGTTTCCATCATCCTGGGTTTGATTGACAGTAGATTCGGCCAGTCAGCTCCGAGCTTCGTTCTGATGCCACAGCTGTGTAGTTTTAAACTTGGAAATACATGTGTAAGTCTGTTAGACAATCAATACAATGTGACATGTATGAACATTAGTGTGTTGAATGTGAAGTTGTCTTCACAGTTTTATCTTGACATTTCTCAGAGAATCCTCTTGAACATGAAATCCGATGCAGTGATTGGTCCATACTGAGGGTTTTGTAATGATGTCATCCAGGATCAGCTTTGCGGCACAGCAACGTGTCGTAAATCAGCTCTAAGACTGACACTTAGGATTTACTCTTACTTTGAGACTGAGACGCTTGACAGATGACTTTTAGACTCAGCTTTAGCTAAGACTTTATTACACTTAAGTCCACTCTGAACAGCATGCTTCAGATTAATTCTAAGAAGTTTGATAAATATGGACCTGTTCTTTGTGTTCCAGCTAATTTGATCAGATTTGTTGAAGTTATAATAATCAGGGTTTTATCACAGATAAACAGCTAAAACCTTGAGTTCATCAGTTGTCTTTCATCCTGTTTTTGCATTTTTACCATCGGACAACAAAGTAAAGTAAATTAAAACAGTTTTATTGGTTCTTTTGCTGTGTTGGGATGCAGCACAATGAAGGGAGGTGTGAGATGTAAAAATGCTGATGAGGCAGAATGCTAATGCAACACTGTGGAGTATTTAAAATGATAATTAGTTTATGACATCCTCCAGTGACTTTCAGATGTTTCACAAACATTTTTTTAACGAAGAAACAAGAAAATAAAACTATAAAAGCTTCCAATTTGAATAAATATGATCTAAAAGCACCTTTTTAAAGGTATAAACCATGATATTCCAACAGTCTCTCTTTAAAACCATAAGGAGCTCTTCTAAAGGTAACCAGGTGAAGAATAAAATATGTTTTTTTAGTTAATGTTTCTGTTTGTGGTCATGATGAAAGGATTCTCTGCAGCATTGATCCTCAGTGAAATCCACCTCACAGATCTAATAACTCAAAGATAAAACTCTTGACCCCTGACTGAGGGTAACATCCTCGCTGAGGYGCCTGGCTGTGTGCCTGCTGACATTTCTCCGACCTTTTGATTCGTGTTAATGTGTTTATCTTTACTGCGGCRCACGTCTTTGCAACCCTTAAGGCAGCGAGTTGTCATGAGAAGTGTTTGGACTGCAGCTGATAAACCAACACATGAGCAGGGTTCGTTGGTGACGGATGGCCACTGTAGAAGCTCCCGGCAGAGGCAGATACGTCAACAAGGCTCTGTTCCTACATCCAGCGCCCCTTTATGCTGCAGGAGAAAGGTCAGCGGGAGGGAGAGTCGTCATTAACCGAGCTGTGACTCCACTTCAGCGCTGACATGAATAAACTCAGATGGRAGGACGGTGAGAAAATGATGGATGGATGGAAATGAGAATCTAATAACGACTGAATGAGATGGAAGTTCAGCTTTTTAATGCCTGTAAGACGTTTTTCACTAAATCTTTTCCTATAAATGAGATAATCTTTTATTGTTTTATTATTTTTATTTTTTATTGTTTTGTTTATTTATTTGATGTTTTTAAGAGATTTTTGGTAAACCATAACACATAAATGGTTTCACCAATCAGCCTGAAATTTGGTAGGACTAGCATAGTGGTAGCAGTAGTGGGCAGCGCTAATCCAAAATTTAGCTCCGCAATTTCTTAAGTACTTATGAAAATATTTAGATCCACAACTTCAAAAGCTCTTATGTCATAGAAAAAGTAGCAGAAGCTAATTTTAAAGCACAAGTTCAATTTGACACTTACTAGCTGACAATAATTCATGTACAATATTTGTACAACACTGYCAACTAGTGGTGTATGAACACTTTTACATCTTAATCCTACAACCACCGATTGCTGGGGATGTGATTTCCTGAAACAGACCTTTAGCTCCTGGTGTAAAAATTAAAAAGTTGTTGAGGATTGCTAGTTCGGCTGCTTCTTTGTCTTTTTCTTTTGTTTGTTGTAGATTTTTCATTAAAGAAGCATCAATAAAGTAATTTTAAAACTGTTTATTGCAAAACTGAAGCGATGCATTCTGGGTACATGATGGATTTGATTTGTGACGGGAAACGAAAACACGGAGTACAGGAAACTGTCTTCCCTTCAAAATAAGAGCTTGGATTTTAAAGTTTTCCATGTAGTTGCTCCAGTTGACCACTAGATGTCAGTCTTCACCAGCATAACATCTTTAAATCATTTCTGAGTCTCTAACCCTGTTGGCCGATTGCTTCGACTAATTACATCAAGTATTGAGCTCCAGCATTTAAACTTTATTTTTTTAAAAAGGAGCTCTGATTGTAAAGTAAAATAAATCAATACATACAAAATTTTAGTATGGATTACAAACGTTTACTGTTTTTGCTATTGTCTTCCTGCTACGTAAGCAGACACAAAGCATTGTGGGAAATCAGAACCGTGACCCAAAGCAACAGTCAGCAGGATGTATACCTTCACAATAAGAGTGTTTATCTGGGAGGGGTGCTGTTGGATAGATCACATGTTGTGATTCATTGACAGTCATACCTTCTGCTGTTCAACATAATGATGACTGGTAGATAATTAGTTATTAGTGGTACTGCATTTTAATTTTAGAAAGCATAAATCCACTTATGAATTGTAAAAACTAGTAAGACCGATAAAGCGCAAACAAAATATTTAGGTCCGCAATTAGCGGATTTGCGCTTTAGTGGGCTGGAGCCCACCACTTAGCGGTAGCATACATGATCCACGCACATAGGCAAAACTGTAATGGATCCGAACACAGAAATCACTAGAACAGATTTAATGTTTTGGGTAGGGGGGCTCATTGGTGTGCCTGATGGATAGCCCTTCATCAGAGCTAAACAACAAAAAAAAAATCTGAAGCTCCTGTGTTGAATAAGCCTGGCCCTTACCTTCCTACACAGTTCTGCTCAATTCTAGTTTCCTTCACTGCTCCGTCTTGGATTTCTCCCATAGACAAGGATTTCTTCAGGAGAATTTTATTCTGGCCAATCAGAGAGCAGAATGTCAATTTTCTGTGCAATGTCAGCTAGTTATTTTAACATGCGGCAGTGGAGGAAGTGAATGAAGCCAGTCTGTGTTGATAAGGCTTCAAATTAAATAAAATGTGTCTGACAAAGCAGCAGCTCTCATTTACAGTTGTCTCGTTCGGCTCAGTACTTCTCTCCTCTCAGTACAGCACACATGATTTCCAGTTAGCTTCTTAGCTTAGCCTCCTTCCCAGTGGAGTTGGCACTTGTGGTCAACCTATCCAATCATTTTAAACTTCAGCAGAGGCCACGCCTCCAGCAAGAATCACTTCTCTGTAGCAGAGAGTCCAGACCCTCGTATGCAGCAAAGTGAAGGACGAGGGTCTGGTTTTTACCAGGCTAGTGTTGAATAGTTTTTGAGTTATAAGCCTTTTTGTATATCCAGACACCCCACTATTCAGATGGAGCCCCCTGCTGGAATATGGGGTCCATCAAAAACCAGTTGGCTGGCACCATGTAGGTTGAACACATCTACATTCCTACTAAATTTCAGGCTCATTGGTGCAGCTGTTTATGTGCTACTGTTGACCAAAAATCTATGGAAAAAAATTAACCAATAGTACAAAAACAATATGAAAATAATAAAAGATCTTATTTATCATTTGAAATCTTAATTTTTATTCGTTATTAGACACTATGCTTTTTATGTCTCTTCAGACATACCTGACATGTTTCGACTTATTGCTTCCATCTTCATATTAGAGGTGTCACAGCTTATGTTTTAATATATTATTGTACGTCTGAAGAGACATGAAATGACAGTGTCTAATAACGAAGACAAATTAAGATTTATCAGATAAACAGACACAATGAACTTACTTAGATTACCATTTGCAATATTTTCTTTTTCCACATTTTATAAATGAGAACTTTGAACTATTTTAGGATTTTTATGTTGAGTTCTTTGCTTTAATAACAGTAAGGATAACTCTGATGGGTAATTTATATTCATTTCTAATCCTAAAATAATAGAAAACATCGGCAGATTAATGCAGATCCTTAAGTCATGACTTCTATGTTAACACACAGAATGAAGGGTTTACTTTATTTCATGAGTTTCACAGCATTTATTTTATTATAGCTGCATATTAGTGGCACCTTTAATACTTCTGCTTCAGGATTAAACCACATTTAAAGATATTCACTGATTAGAATGACGTTTATCTACACAGATGTGTAAAAACTCAACTAGTGGGAGGATTTCTTCTTAATTAGTGTGATAATTACCATTAATGAGCTGAAGGATGCTGATAATGAGGGTTTCAGTCTCCTGTTTGCAAAACTTAGCATTAATTAAACCAAAAACGGTGCTAATGTGATGTGAGGCTCAGATAATCTTGTTTTGTTTTTGACTTTAATCTGGTTTAAACTCAGTACTGTGATTGTTGTTTTGAATCCACAGAAATATTTATGAGTTGTTGTTAAAGGGCCTGAGAGAGTGTGATAATAAATGTGAGAGAGTCTGATAGTAAATGTGAGAGTCTGATAGTAAGTGTGAGAGAGTTTGATAGTACATGTGACAGAGTTTGATAGTACATGTGAGAGAGTTTGATAGTACATGTGAGAGAGTTTGATAG
>NW_013954616.1:14756-18225 GCF_001266775.1 Austrofundulus limnaeus | reverse complement strand
ATGAGAGTTTGATAGTAAATATTATGAGAGTTTGATAGTAAATATTATGAGAGTTTGATAGTAAATATTATGAGAGTTTGATAGTAAATGTGAGAGTTTGATAGTACGTGTGAGAGAGTTTGATAGTACGCGTGAGAGAGTTTGATAGTACGCGTGAGAGAGTTTGTTAATAAATCTGAGAGGGTTTGATATGTGAGAACAAATATGAATTATAGCCTAAAGGGCCTCTCATACATAACAATAAAATGAGACGTATGAACACAAGAACCAGTTTGTTTAAATCCTTTTGAAGCATGATGCTTCAAATCTTGTTAACGTTGTCACATAACTAAACACTGTAGAATTGTTTATAACACAATTTAAAAATGAACTTCGGTCAAAATGAGTCCAAGTTTCCTCACAGTTTTACCAAAGGACAACAAATACTATCCAGGGTAACCATGTGACCAATATATGTTAAAAAATTTCTATTGCTAAAACAAACTCTAAAAAGAGAAATTACAGGTAATTTGTAACTTTTGTGTCTTCAAAACAAGCAGATACCAAAACATTACAGGATTTTTTAACATTTATAAAGCATCCTACAGAACATTACAAAAATAAACAAACACGCCTCAGTTCAGACTTATCGTTTTAGGTTCAGCTCTGTGAAGACGTTTGAGTTGTTTTCTTCTCGTTACTCATCTCTCCAGCAGCAGCAGGACAACGTTGGAGTCAATAAAACCCTGCTCAGCAGATCAGAGCGAATGGACACAGAGCAGCTGGTGAGCAAAGTCAAATGGCTCTTTTATTACTTTTAGGCAACAGTAAAATTTGCTTATGGCCCTGTGATGGACTGGTAATATGTTCATGGAGTACCACCCCTCTTGTGATGTGACAGCTGTGATTTTACCCTGCTACTGGATAAGATGGCTTTTTGTTTTCTGGCAGAAACACCAGCGCAGAACAACAGTGGAACATTCACACAGACTGAATACAAAAGAAACCAACAAAAATCCATTCCCAAGTTTAGAGCAATCATTATGGTACTGTTACTTCTGTGCTTTCAGAATATTATAGTCATGCAAGCAATTATTGCTGCCTATGAAGCTGAGGATTTGGATTCAAGAGGACCATTGTGGCTTCAGTCCTGGTCCCAGAACAGTGGACCAGATCTACCCTTGCAGAGATGCAAAGGGGTCTTGGGAGTTTACCTCTCTCTGCATGTGTTTTAGTGGACCTGGAGAATACTTATGATTATATTCCTGAGGTATTATGTTGGGGGTGCAGAGAGAGCATTGGGTAATCAGAACCAAAGAAGGATCTGCGCCCCAATTCTTGGCACAATATCAAGCTTGTTGTCTGACTTCACCAGGTCTGTCCCTCATTTCCAATCCTGTTTGTGGTATTTATAGACAGGATCTCAAGACCCAGTCTTGGAGAGGAGGGGTCTGGTTTGGGAACCAAAGGGTTATGTAGTGTGCCGATGATGTGGTTCTGTAGGTGTCTTTGGGCACTGGGGTGGTTCTTGGCTGAGTGTGAAGCAGCTGGGATGAGAGTCAGCTCCTCTAAAGGCTGAGTCACACTACAAGATTTTAAAACAGTCTTCTGATTTTCAAAGACTGATAGAGACCACACGTGAGGATAAAAAATCATGGATGTACCAGGTTTGGTCCTACAGTGTGTGGTGTACAGCCACACGACAAGAGACAACACAACACACACATAAAGATATTTCATTCATGAACATTCAGATGTCAGATATTAAATCACGCGAGACTTCCTGAAATCTCACGAGAATTCAGATGTCAGAGGAAAAATCTCACGTGACCTCCAGAGAGATGTGAGTTCAGAGTAAATAAACAATGTTGATCATTTGTGGACTATTTTTACCAGAGGAAAAACAATTCCAGGACTTTTAACATCCAGCAGACTTTCTGCTGAGTCACGACAGTTTTTTTTCTTCTGTATTTTGGAATCCCCTCCGTGTTTACATCACCTCGTTTTCTGATTGGCTACACGTCTCATTCAACAAGCCGCGAGCTCAGGTGAACACTTCACACACTGATATCGGGCCAAAAAATCAAACATGTTGAATATCCCCGATTTGAGGTCGGAGCGGTCCCGACATCCTTCCGAGCCGACTTGATCACTCTTAACTCACCGCCCACGGCAGGAATATCTGCTCAGATTATCTTTAGAGCCATCATGATAATCTGGACTTCCTTAAGATTGTTGGAAGGGCAAAAATCGGCCTGATTTTCTTGTAGTGTGACGCCAGCCTTAGTCTGAGGCCATGGTTCTTGACAGAAAAAGATGCAGTGCCCCCTACAGGTTGGGATGTCTGCCTCAAGTGGAGGAGTTTAAGTATCTGGGTGACTTGTTCACGAGTGACGGTAGAATGAAGCAGGAGATGAATTGACAGATTGGGGCCTCGTCCTCAATAAACGACACTCCGACCCTCACCTGTGGTCATGAGACATGGATCATGACCAGAAGAACAAGATCCCCCAGGACGAGCTGGGAAGTGTTGCTGGGCAGAGGGAGGTCTGGGTTTCTCTCCTGCACTTGTTGCCTCTGCCACCTGACTACAGAGAAGCTGCAGAAAATGCAGATAAACCTGAGCAGGGTTATCTGAGGTCAATTTGAAATCTGTGGTGAGAAGATTTCAAGACTTCTCAAAAGTAGATGTTCTAGTAAAGTTCACATTTAGGTCAGAGAAATCACAAAACCAGAACCCACTGTTGTATGCCAGCATTTATTACAAAAAACCCCTGAACAGGTATGGTTTGTTAGGACAGGCTGCCAAAAAGACTTTTCTCTGTAAAAAGAACACAGCATAGCTTAGATTTGCACAGAGTTGCATCAGAACAAACCAAAAGCGTTCTATAAAAAATGTTTTTTGAAATAAAAACTGTCAGACTTTGGTGAAGGGCCGCTGATGTGGGCTTGTTTTTTGCAGCTACAGGACCTGGACCCTTTACAGCCACCAAGTCCACCATGAACTCCTCTTAATGTCCAAGTTTTAGAGTCAAACATGAGGTAAACCAGGTGATTTCAGCTGAATAAAATCTGATCATCTGCAAGAAACAAATTGATGAAATGGTTCACTTGAATTCCAAATGTTTCTTTTTCTTCTCCTATGCATTAGTTGACCTGTCCATCTACGGTGTGCCGTTGGTAAAATTACACAGTCAAAAATTACCACCAATACTTTTGTTTTATTTAGACTTTTATAAGAAAAAAAGAACAGATTTATTTTTCAAAGTCAGTTTTTCACCATATGATTCATACATTTATAAATGTCATAGTTTATAAACTAAATATTTAACTTACAAATTAAATATTTAGTTAACAAGTTAAATATTTAACTTGAAACTTAAATATTTAGCTAGCTAGCTAAATATTTACGTTGCAAATTAAATATTTAGTTAACAAGCTAAATATTTAACTTGTGACAAATATTTAGTTTTGAGCTAAATATTTAGCT
>NW_013954616.1:6082-9266 GCF_001266775.1 Austrofundulus limnaeus | reverse complement strand
GCCGTAATGTGTTTTTTTTTTAACCAAGTAAAATGTTCTTACTCCACTGGCAGAAATTTTTGACTTAATTTGAGTCAAATTTTCAGACTAACAAGACAAATAATCTTACACATTCTGAAAACAAGATGATTATTCTTACACAATCAGTTCTTGTTTAGTAAATCAGTCTCAAAACAAGATGAAAAAGACTTTTTGGCTGATATAAGATTTTAAAACTTGGTAAGATGGACAGTTTTTGCAGTGTAGTGAAGTGTAATTAGGCTGTATTTTTTTCATTTATGTAAACAAGAGTTAAAATGTAAATGGTACTGAACTCATAGAGCACTTTTCAAGTCCCTCCGGACCCCAAAGCGCTTTACACTAACAGACATTCACCCATTCACACTCACATTCACACACTGATGATGGCAAACTACACTGTAGCCACAGCTGCCCTGGGGCACACTGACAGGTGGGGCTGCCATGCACTGACCCTCTGACCACCATCAGTAGGCAAGGTGGGTGAAGTGTCTTGCCCAAGGACACAACGACTGAGACGGCTGGACAGGGGACCGAACCAGCGACCTTCCGGTTCCAGGACGACTCCCCTAACCACTCTGCCACAGCCGCCCCCTCTAGGTAACCCTAACCCTAGGTAACCCTCTAGGGTTCACAGAAAATGTGAACCCTAGAGGGTTAGCTCTTGTTGTTATGGGCTTCACATGAAGCAGTGTGTTGGGAAAAACMTATGTTTTTAATAGAGATAATTGTTACACACACATTATATTTTTAAACAGATATGATGTTACCGATGGTAAAATGTATCTTAACAGAGTTGTGTTGATAATGGTAGCGTTTCCATTCAAGTAATCGTATTATTACACAACATGCAGCCCCAAAAATCAGTGGTTTGAAGTGGTARTAATTGTTTAGAAATCATACCTGATCCGCTGTCTTCTGTTTACCAATGCTGCTGCTAGTATGTTGTGTGTCAGAGCGCAGAGAGCATGTCGTTTTCTTCGGGCTGCAGCACGCGTTTGCCGGCGCCGTTCCAAAATTAGAAGTAAAACATCATTAAACCGATGTTGAATGAGCTGCTCTTGAATTTCAAAATGGTACTGTAATTGTACCAACAGAACGAATGTGCACATAACAAATACAGCACGCAGGACTGCCATCTTTATTTTCAGGTCTGTGTGCTCAGTCCCGCCCCCCGTCTTTTTGTCCAATGGGAGCAATGATCGTCACCCACGTGGCTTTGTTTATAAATTATAGTTCGTTTGCAAAAAAGCACAATGTGAATGCAAACCGCACCAAACGAAAAAAATAAGTCCACTTTTAGTCCGGACCAAACAAATGGACCAAAGGACTTTCCTGGTCTGAATACACCCCTAGACAAACAGAACCAAGTTGGTTCCCTATTAAACTTGTAAGAAATATTCGTGTTCAAAGACTGAAGTCAGTAGAAAACCATCAATGTTAAATAAAATGATAGTTAGACAGAATAAAACCATACAAAACCAGAATTCTGGAGTTGGGGTTTATTGTCACCGGAGCTGACAGCCACACGCTGCCGGCAAAACAGGAAGTTGATCCATTTATAGAATCTTCAATGCCTGCGTTCGCCCCCTACTGACCTACGGCTGAATCACAGGCATTCAGACAAAATCCTCAACACCTTCTTCAATGCCTGCGTTCGCCCCCTACTGACCTACGGCTGAATCACAGGCATTCGTACAAAATTCTCACCTACTGTTCTCATAACGGTTAAATATGTGTTGTTATAGATGTTTCGGACATGCAACTAATCTATATCAATCAACACATTATAGATTAAACATTATAAAAAGGAAAACCTAAAAATATAGTGTTGCGCTTTTAACATCAGTACTAAACTCTAATAACTATAAATTTCTTCAATCTTTTGAAACATTAAATAAAAAGAATCAGTTTCTCCCTCGTGCCTCTCAGACTGACGTCAGGAACAAAAAGAGCATGCAGTATTAAACAGGTGCTCCTTTCAGAAGGTAGTAGTTTATTAGTTTGTCAGCCGACTGCATCATTCATGACAAAAAAAGGAAAACGTCACAATGACTTATGTGTATGGAGGAGCCAGGAAAATATAAATGCTGTCCTTAGCTTGTCTCTAGCTACAGGCTGGCCTTGTGTGAAGCACTACAAGATGCTGGAGAAGATAAACGAGCAGAATAAACTGCTGCTCCGCTGCAAATCTGTTGAAAAGGGAAAATCTGAGGGGGCAGAAATTCATTGATCAAAATGACCCCCATCCGCAGGGAACAAGCAGACCTGTCCAGTACACACACACACACACACACACACACACACACACACACACACACACACACACACACTGATAAAAGCTGTGGAGTAAACACAAACAGGCCTCCATTAAAAGAGTTAAACCAGAGCTGGTTCTGAACTGGTTTTATAGGAAAGAACCAGTTTGTTTCTCCACAGTCATGACATCATTAAATGCTCTTTCAGTATTTTTTTATGCTGGTGTGAATGCTCCTTTAGATAAAACCTGAACAAGGCCCTGAAGCATAGATCAGATAATTAAAGCTTAAATTAGATTTTAATAACAGAAAACTTCAGCCACATTAACCTGATTTTAGTCACTTTGATATTCAGGACCAGTTTAGCAGATGATTAATGTTGCATCGATTTATTTATTAAACACAGCAATATAATTTCAGAAATGACCAGACCTTTGTAATGGAGCACTTCAAATTAGTGTCGGGACAAAACAACAGATTTGCTGATAATCAGCAGCAGATAATTTAATAACAACAAAGGCAGCGAGGCTCGAGTCGTATTTAAATTTAATTGGCAATAAAAGCGTTACATTGACCCCACTTACTGCCTGTAAATTTGTTTAAATCATTGGGGCTGGGCTGTTTGGCTGGAATTATAAAGGGCTGTTTGTGTTTACGTCATTAAATAAACTCATTAACATACAACAAGTATAAATTCAACGTATTATCAATAAGTGACTTGTTGAAGAGACTGGACCTGCTTCACAAAATCCTGAACTCTTTTCAAATCAGAATCAAAACTCTGCAGGTAAAAAGAAACAGGAAGTAAAATGTTCGGCCTGAGAGCTTCTGAACAAAGTTTACCAGCCTGGGAGGTGTGTGTGTGTGTGTGTGTGTGTGTGTGTGTGTGTGTGTGTGTGTGTGTGTGT
>NW_013954616.1:4450-5082 GCF_001266775.1 Austrofundulus limnaeus | reverse complement strand
TGTCTGAAATGATTAGACATGTTTTTTATTGTCATTAGTGATTATCTCAATTTTGGCTAAAATAAATGACAAAATCCTACACACTGTGCCTTTAAATGTCTTCCACATGAGAAAGTCATATCATACTATTTGTACATTAGCTAGCTTGAAGATGTGTTTGAATCCTAATTCTGGCTCCAAGTACACATTTTTTATGAAATCCTTAACAAAAGTAACATTTTTTCAATCTGGAGTTGGAGAATAAATCATGTAGTGGGTTTTAAACATTATTTGCATAGCATAAAATCAAGGAATTTAGGTAACACATGACAAGTTGCACTAGTATTGATAATAATTTCAGGTAACACTTTATAATAACTAAGTTATAAAGTGATACCTGAAATGTGGTCATTCATCAATGCATTCATTTCAAACCTACCGATGCCTTCATGGAATGGCCCCTCCATACCTTACAGAGCTCTTGACCCCCCACACCACCACAAGACAACTCGGCAGCGCTGACAGCCATCGTCTTCGTCCCCCTAAGACTAAACTCCACGCTATGAGAGATAGGGCTTTCCCCTGCTGCCCCTCCCTCTGGAATGCCCTGCCTGACTACCTCAGGGCACCTCAGTCTGTTGACTCTTTTAAGA
>NW_013954616.1:0-1377 GCF_001266775.1 Austrofundulus limnaeus | reverse complement strand
ACTGGTGGTACAGTGATCTATCCTGATCCTTCTAATTACATATGCTTTATTATTATGAGCTACCGTTCTTTTCTAGTTTATGTTAGTTTTGTACTAGAGAGTTGGTGAATACCATTATTTCAGAATGTATAATTGCCCATACATCTGGATGGCCAAGGAGTGTTTCTCTGAGGGCCAAGATGTATATTCCAAGGGAAATTTGATAGCGTTTGTTTTTGTAATTATAAATGTTATGAGAGCTTACAGGCTCGGTTTGTATGTTAGTTTAGAAAGGAGAGGCGAACATCTTCAAGTCACAATGTTAGGTTTAGGTTTGGTTGCCAGGATGTTGATCTGGCAATCGAGAAGAGTGGCGTATGTTAAATGTATTGTTTTATTATTTTGTGTCCCCCTTTGTCCCTGCCCTCCCCCCATGCCACCCCTACCAAAATCAGAGAGACGAGGTGGAATAAGATTTGTTCATTTTGACCTTGGTTGGTTATTTGGAGAAAGAGGGAATTTGCTGGTTGACTTTTATTATAGCCAATGTTAATAAGTCCACTAAAGTTGGTAACATTTAATGTTAAAGGAATGAATAGCCCTATAAAAAGAAAAAGAGTCTATACCTACTTGAAAAAATTAAAACCAGATATTGTTTACTTACAAGAAACACATTTGTCTGATAGAGAGCATAAAAAGCTTAAAAGAGATTGGGTGGGACAAGTTTTCTTTTCTTCATTTAGTTCAAAATCGAGAGGAACAACAATTTTGATGCACAAAAACATCCCTTTTGTTGCTACTAAAACTATATCTGACCTATCGGGTAGATATATTATGGTGCAAGGACAAATGTACTCAGAATCCTGGACGTTTATGAATATATATGCACCTAATTATGACGATAGTCTATTCATGCAGGATGTTTTTCTTCAAATCTCCCAAGCTCCGAGATTTCTTGTAGTAGGAGGGGACTTTAACTTCTGTTTAGATACTGTGCTTGACAGATCTTCAGACAGACTCTGTCCCCTCTCTAAATCAGCCAAAATAACAACATCATTTATGGAAGATTTAAAGCTAACAGATGCTTGGAGGTGGATGCATCCACAGGATAGAGAGTATTCATTTTACTCGCATCCGCACAATACCCATACTAGAATAGATAATTTTTTGATCTCCAGTCAGATACTTCATCGAGTGATGAGTAGCGAATATCTCCCAAGATTACTTAGTGATCACTCCCCATTGGTGATGTCAGTGTCTATCCCTGACAAGGTAGAAGGAAAGTACAGGTGGAGGCTCAATCTTACACTCTTAAAACAACCTGAATTCTGTACTTTCATTAGGGAACAAATAATTTTTTTTATTTCAACAAATAGACCGTCCGCTCCAAACATTTTT
>NW_013954615.1:35880-37334 GCF_001266775.1 Austrofundulus limnaeus | reverse complement strand
CTATAATGTAATGTGTTTTCTGAAATGTAATGTGTTTTCTGAAATGTAATGTGTTTTCTGAAATGTAATGTGTTTTCTGTAATGTAATGTGTTTTCTGTAATGTTGTTGTGTTTTCTGTAATGTAATGTGTTTTCTGTAATGTAATGTGTTTTCTGTAATGTAATGTGTTTTCTGTAATGTTGTTGTGTTTTCTGAAATGTTGTGTTTTCTGAAATGTTGTGTTTTCTGAAATGTTGTGTTTTTTGAGATGTTGTTGTGTTTTTTGAAATGTTGTTGTGTTTTTTGAAATGTTGTTGCGTTTTTTGAAATGTTGTGTTTTTTGAAATGTTGTTGCGTTTTTTGAAATGTTGTTGTGTTTAGTGATTTGTTGTTGTGGTTTGCACTTCAGGGCCACCGTAGAAATGGATAAAAGAATGAAGTAGGACTAGCTCCAACTTCTTCAACCTCTCCTCGAGTCGACAGCTTTTATTTTAATAACCTTTATTTAATCAGGTAAATCCCACTGAGATCACAGAGCCAGCAGAGCTTTTTTGGGCTTTCGGGACACAGAACTGCTGACGGTGAAGTGGATGGCTACGAGAGAGGCGTCCATGTGCTCCAACATCCATTCTGTCTGCAGTGGAGACACGATGCAGCATGGTCAACACCTCCCTGTCCTCACCAACAGCAGATAGACCACCAGCCAGCAGGCGAGCGTGGGGTCATGGAGCTGCAAACAATGCAAGAGCTCAGCCTGAAACTGAGGAGTGTGGGCCTGCAGCCAGAGACGAACTGCTACTGCCTGGAGCATCAAAACTGACAGATACAGGACAAACGTCCTGCCCATGTGTAGCTTTTATCGTTGGACATTTTTTTCATTTCTAAAACAAAAAGTTCTATTCTTTATACTTTTAGACTGTCTATATTTCACATGTTTTATGCTAATTCCTTTTGTTATGTAGCTTAGATCTTTCATGCTTTTATGTTTACTAAACCTCTAAAAACAAATGTCACTTTTTCGTTTCACTTGGTTTCAAACTAATAATCGTTTTATAGACAGTGAATTGTAAATAACTACTAAGTTTCACAGTTAAAAATAAACAGGTAAAAACTTTTGCTCACGACATTGAATGGTCATTTTACCATTTAAAAAAACATGCTAAAGAGGATTAAATTAGCTAATGAACACATCAACTGGCCTAGAGAGAAATGGAGAGCCACTTTGTGGACCGATGAAACTAAGATGGGTTTTTTGGGGTCCGAGGGCTGCAAAGTGTTTGTCAGATGACCCCCAAACCCTGAATTCAACCACAGCACACTCTGAAGACAGTGAAGCCTCATGTCATCGAGATGGTTCTCTAACCGTGATCTAAAGTTTATTTATTGCTTACAAGGTATCATGGATCAGGTTGTGTACATCAAAATACAGCGGGTAAAATAAGTATTGAACACGTCAACATTTTTCTCAGTAAAT
>NW_013954615.1:32887-34880 GCF_001266775.1 Austrofundulus limnaeus | reverse complement strand
GACCGAGACCACCTCAAAAAGCAGGTCTCGGTCCGGTTGTTTGATCCGCACCAGAGTTCACATGAGTGTATTCACACCTGCACAAAAGGTCCGGACCAAAGCTGGAAATGAACTCTGGTCCGTTTAAAGTGGACCAAATTATCAGGTCTGAATACGACCTTAATGTGCAGCGTTGGGACGAGCAGTTGGGTCAAAGTTTCAACCATCTTTGCAGCATGATGGCTCAGTGGTTAGCACTAATGCCTCACAGCAAGAAGGTTCTGGGTTTGATCCCCGGTTCGGACCTGGGGTTTTTCTGTGTGAAGTTTACATGTTGTCCTTGTGGGTTTTCTCCAGTCTCCTCCCACACACCAACATTTACAATAGGTTAACTTCAGGCCCAGGCCTGGGCTTGACCTGGTTAACTGCAGCTTAATAAAATAAAATTAAGAGAAAAAAGTTTTTTTCTGTTTTTTTAATCATTTATTTCCATTTAATTTAAAGCACATTTTTATCTTTGGTTTAAGGAGCTGGTAAGAAAACAAACTTGGCCACCCACTGCTAACAGCCCAGCCCGTCGTACACACACTGATGTGAGCCGGGGTCTAAACGTGACGGGGTTTGATGTCGTGGGAGCTCTGCGGGGTGTAAAGACAGCTGAAGACCAGGAATGAGGAGGAAAAAACACTTAAAAAGGAGAAGGAATGGGAAGATACAATAAGGGTGCAGTGATTACAGCTGTTCAGCACATGAACATGAATCCACATTTTACTTGTCTTTGCTTAACAGCTGATTTTAAAATGTATTTTTGTACTTATGGACAGACCATACAACAGATAAAAACTAAACTGACCCAGTATGTGTGGAGAAATTTATTGTTTTTCTTAGATTATTTTTCTACAGACAATCATTTTCTCCAAATTTCTTTAATTCTGGGAAATATTTCATTAATGTTACTTGCTCTAATTTGGAGGCCTATAAAAATGTTATTTTCTAAATGCATCAGTGGTTTTAAAATTAAACCTGCCATTAAAAAGCTGGTAAAACCACTTGACTTTATGGAAAAATATCCCTAAAATAACCCAGTTCACTGGAGTTTTTCACTCTGCCATAAAAAACATATACTGTACGTGTGCTCTTTGGACAAAAGAGACCAATGAACAGACATCTGGCTGGGATACACATCATCATTGACAAAAATCAAACAGCACATCAGGACAAACATAACTGTCAAACATGATGGTGGAAGGCTGATGGTTTGGGCTTGTTTTGAAACCACTGAGTTGACAAAGAACAACTCTGTAGACCAGTGGTTCCCAAAGTTGTGGTCGGGACCCACAGTGGGGTCCTGAAACATCAAGGTGGGTTCCTGAAAATATTTTCTGAATTAATTACACCAAAAAATTACATTCTTTTGCCTTTGTTGTTACAAAATAGTAAGATTGGTGTAATTAAAATGGACAAAAATAATGTAATAATTAATGTTACTCTTGTTTATTTGACGTGAAAAACACGTTTATCAACCAACAACAGCTGGTGGGCACAAGTCTCTGCTAATTTTACTTTGTGGGTCAAAAGCTGAAAAGTTTGGGAACCACTGCTGTAGACTGTGTGACTGCTCTTCTGAATAAATTAAAATTATTTTACACAGTTGTTTACAATTAAATTAAAAATATTTGACCAAAGGAAAACCAGATCAGGACTAGAGAGAGATGAATATGGTTTATATTTTTATTTCTGTGACTGTAACGACCCACAGGAGACACGGCATTAACAGAACATTTCATTCCTCGGCTTTAGCAGCTCCTTTAATTCCACAGCTGATGCTGCTACAAATAACAGATTTCCTTTTCTGGATCTCTGACAGAAGGACTTTAATCTCTGAACTTGTGAAGTTCTTCTTTTCTTTGTGATGTCATTAATGAATGGACACTTCCTGGTATGTGTGGCAGTAAATGTAGCCTTATATGGTGTTTTTGGGGTGGTAATTATGGTAATCTCCTCTCCCTGTGCA
>NW_013954615.1:29389-31887 GCF_001266775.1 Austrofundulus limnaeus | reverse complement strand
GAATATAACAAAATAAAAGTAAAAATTATTATTAAAACATGCCTTCGTAAAATTATAAATTCTCAAAAAAAATAAGACTTAGTAAATGTACTTAGTTTCTATAAAGCTCTGCTGATTAAATCCTACACAAAACCCAGAACTGAGAGTTATTGATGATAAAGGTGGTTCTACAATCTTTCTGGTGGGTAAACGTAGTTTTATTCACGCAGATTTTTTTTATTTTTCCTCAACCACTTTGATTAAAAGAGGCTGGACTTCCTGCTAGGTTTACCAGTGGTGTAACGTAGACATGGAAGTCTTATAGCTCTTGTGTCAGTTTTCGACCCTGATGTAAGCAAGGAAGTTGCAGCTGGTGGTCCTGTTTTGTCTGGACGGACTGAGAGGTCAGCTGGTCAGCAGCCTCCCACTCAGTTCTCCCAKGATATTCAGTCAGACATCTACTGCTCTAGGTTCAGTTCAAAGGATGAGGAAGACAGGAGGGGATATTACATTAGGCTTTTTTCTTAGTCATAGTTTTATTGAAAACTTCAATGACCAGATGTTTGGCTTTGTGTGGGACTCGCTCCTTTATCTCACAATTTTAGACAACATTTGGATTAATATTATTATTGTTTAAAGATAATGCTGCAGACACTAAAGCCCTGGCCACACAGGAACATGGTTTTATGAATTCTTAAATGTTTGTTTTATTGTTTCAAACTTGCAGAAACATTTCACCCAGAAGAACAAAGGTACCAGGGAACACAACCACAGAATCTCACCAGAGTTTGCCACCCCTCTGCTGACCCAGACTGGGTTAATATATCCACCAGAATCTTGTATATTTACTGCAACACTAATAAATAATATTTCTTGTATTGATTTTCAAGTATGAAAACTAAAAATGCTAGTTTCTGTTGTACATTTTTCCTCTTAGTTTTTGCTACACTTCCCAGCTGAGTTTAAGTTGTTCTGAAGTCTCGTTAAACCACCAACAGCGAAGAGCCATTTGACGATCAATGATCATTCAGAGCCTTTTCAGTATTTCCAGCGCTCTTTTCTTTTTTACCCCCTAAAATAAAACCACACTGGTTTCCTTTCAGCCTTAATGGGCGAAACGGTGGGTACAAGTCCTGGTGTGACAGACATCCTGCGTGAGGCGAGGCGGTGTCCCTTCGGTCCTGTGGTTAACAGAGAAGTCTTGCAACGAGCCTCCTCACCCTTCTCTCGCTCTTCCTCACCCCATTTCTTCCCTGTTTTTACCATTCGTCCCCACGTTGTGGTTAACAAGTGAATGCAAAGTGTTGTCTTAATGGCCTGTTCCCATTAGCAACTTTATGTTCACTATTGTAAATTCCACCCGGCGACTTCAGCCTCTGATTTATTTATCGCTTCGTTTGGGACTCTGTGCGTCCTGGTGCGGTCGACATTGTGGCATTTGATTGGCTGGTCTTCTTTGCTGAAACGAAACACTTGTGTTTCACAGATTCTTTAGGGTTACTTAACATGCACCGTCCTAAAAGCAAAGACTAATCAAGCCTGAGGGGTGTGAATGCCTAATCAGTTGATTGGAAGTGTCCTCGTCAAACTGTCAGAAACCATCCAAGGTCTTGGAGGACATTGATTTTTGTCTCTCTCTTTGATCGTAGTTTATTTGGATGCAATCAACTTGTTATCTTTTGTCCAAATAAAAGTTACCATTATCTACCGACTAAATGTTTTGATATTTAAACCTACTCACAAATAATTTATTACAGAGAAACTTCTACAACATGCAGGATTTGACACAACTTATCTACAGCATTAATGAAATGAGCTAAAAACTAATCAGCTAGCTGTTTTGGACCCTCGTGTGTCATGACAGAACTTTGTAAAYGCCAAGCAAGAGTTAGGGGAATTTTCATGCCAAAACCATTTTTATACACTAAACAAATGCATTTAATCCATTTGTCCATGAGGTGTAGGTGAGGTCAAAGAGCCAGAGGCCCAGATCTCCAGGTCCCGGAAATCACAGTCCATCTAGGGACTGTATTGATCCACATGTGCCACAGTCCCCCAGAGTGGTCCCAGATAAGGTCTAGGGTAAGTTTTTTGTGGGCCTTTCATGATTCAGGTAAGTCTTTTTCCAACAAGTTTGTGTTCCTTTCTTTCCATCTCATTTCCTTTAATTCCTAGTCACTTATCTTGGGTTTTTTTCTGTTAATGTTGTGATTCTGTTAGCTTCTATTAGCTTCTATTCTGTATCTGTTAGCTTCTATTAGCTTCTTTTCTGTATCTGTTAGCTTCTATTAGCTTCTATTCTGTATCTGTTAAATTCTATTCTGTAACTGTTAGATTCTATTAGCTTTTATTCTGCATCTGTTAGATTCTATTAGCTTCTATTCTGTATCTGTTAGATTCTATTCTGTGTCTGTTAGCGTTTATTAGCTTTTATTCTGTATCTGTTAGATTCTATTAGCTTCTATTCTGTATCTGTTAGATTTTATTCTGTATCTGTTAGATTCTATTAGCTTCTATTC
>NW_013954615.1:24504-27457 GCF_001266775.1 Austrofundulus limnaeus | reverse complement strand
CTTCTTTTCTGTATCTGTTAGATTCTATTAGCTTCTATTCTGTATCTGTTAGATTCTATTCTGTATCTGTTAGCTTCTATTAGTTTATTTTCGGTATCTGTTAGATTCTGTTAGTTTCTTTTCTATATCTGTTAGATTCTATTCTGTATCTGTTAGCTTCTATTAGCTTCTATTCCGTTAGATTCTATTCTGTATCTGTTAGCTTCTATTAGTTTCTTTTCTGTATCTGTTAGCTTCTATTAGCTTCTATTCTGTATCTGTTAGATTCTATTCTATATCTGTTAGATTCTATTAGTTTCTTTTCTGTATCTGTTAGATTCTATTCTGTATCTGTTAGCTTCTGTTCTGTATCTGTTAGCTTCTATTAGCTTCTTTTCTGTATCTGTTAGATTCTATTAGCTTCTATTCTGTATCTGTTAGATTCTATTCTGTATCTGTTAGCTTCTATTAGTTTCTTTTCTGTATCTGTTAGATTCTGTTAGTTTCTTTTCTGTATGTATTAGATTCTATTCTGTATCTGTTAGCTTCTATTCTGTTAGATTCTATTCTGTATCTGTTAGCTTCTATTAGCTTCTATTCTGTTAGATTCTATTCTGTATCTGTTAGCTTCTATTAGTTTCTTTTCTGTATTTGATAGCTTCTATTAGCTTCTATTCTGTATCTGTTAGATTCTATTCTGTATCTGTTAGCTTCTATTAGCTTCTTTTCTGTATCTGTTAGATTCTATTAGCTTCTATTCTGTATCTGTTAGATTATATTAGCTTCTATTCTGTATCTGTTAGATTCTATTCTGTATCTGTTAGATTCTAATCTTTATCTGTTAGCTTCTATTAGCTTCTTTACTGTATCTGTTAGATTCTATTCTGTATCTGTTAACTTCTATTAGCTTCTTTTATGTATCTGTTAGATTCTATTCTGTATCTGTTAGCTTTTATTATCTTCTTTTCTGTATTTGTTAGATTCTATTAGCTTCTATTCTGTATCTGTTAGCTTCTATTCTGTATTTGTTAACTTTTATTCCGTATCTGTTAGCTTCTATTAGCTTCTATTCTGTATCTGTTCGATTCTATTCTGTATCTGTTCGATTCTATTCTGTATCTGTTAGATTCTATTCTGTATCCGTTAGCTTCTATTAGCTTCTATTCTGTATCTGTTAGCTTCTGCTAGCTTCTGGTCTGTTTCTGTTAGCCTTTCTTAGCTTTTAGTGTGCTTCATTGGCCTTAATTTGGTCTTCTTCAGGTCTGGAGCACACTGAATGCCACTTCAGCTTGGCTCAACCTTTTACCCTCTTCGGCACCCCCACCTGTTCTCTGTCCAACTTCCTTGTTAAACTTCAGTGGTGCCTTCTTTTTCTTTTCAGATAAGTACCTTGATCATTTCTATCAGTTCAGGTTTGGAGCACAGTTAACACATCAAGAAGGAGACCCGTTAGCCTTGTTAGCTCTTATAAAACTGCTTCGACACAATGATAAGTTATGTGGTCCAGCACAAGTACTACGTGAGAACACGTGTTTTTTGTGATAGTGTACATACTCGGATCTAACGTGGCCTTCTTTAAAATCAGTCCAGGGCAGACTGGCTGAAGTTTCCTCTGCTGAGCGTTGTTGAGGCTTGATAACACGCTGCCTTTTCTGTCTGTCCGACCCTCAAACAAATGCCAAAAGCAGGTGTACGTTCAAGATAACCAGAACCAGCTGCGTATGGGCGGGTATGATGTGACAAGAAACCCCAGCAATGCCAAAGAGGGAAAAGTGGCTGTCTGGATTGAAAAGTTGATGGCTTAAAACTTGACAGGGTGCATAAATTAAATAAGAGAATTACAAAAACAAGGCTAGAAAACCTGTATGATATATGAGAAAATGTTTAGAAGCAGTTTGAAGTGGCTCTAGGCATCAGCCAACTCCATGTAAATGAGAGGAAAAGGATGGAGAGTGAAGACAAGAGGTAAATGTGTGGGAAAAACAAAAACATAAAAAACACGGTGCTGAGAAACTTAAAAAAAGGTTTTCCACTCATGAGAACAGTATTAAATAAGATTACCTGTTGAAGGTATTGTAAGAATAATTGTTCAAACTATTATTTAAAATGTAAAATGTCTGTATATTCCTGCTCTGACTGGATCATTATTGTGTGAATGCCTCTACTGAAATCACTGTTTTCTTCCAAACATTTTTAACATGATTTTGTTCCACAGTTTCTGTACTATTTCAACAGTTTATATATCAAACGTTCAGCTCCTTCAGGACATTCTGAATCTGACTTTTGGTACTTCAGTAAATTATATGTTGTGAGATAATTAGCATTTTCAGACGTGTTTTTCCTTGTCCTTCAGTCGTCCTCAACATTCTTAAAACTCTTCAAAATGTTCATAAATCTTTACTGAACTGTTCACATTTTGTTCTGGTTCTGCTTTTTTAACTTCTTTGTGCTAATTTCAGCCTTCTTCAGTGTCTGTTTAGCTGATTTTATTTTTTTCTTTATTGTTTTTAGCTAATAATTCTGAACTACACTGCTATCTTCTGCTAATTTCAACTGTTTTGTGTTTCTTTCAGCTGTGTCATGCTAATTTTCATTGTTTTAGCTACTTTTTAGTTGAATTTTTTTCCAACTAAATTCAGTTTTGTGATACTTTCAGCTTCTTAATTCAGCAAACATGCTCTTTCTTTTCTTTGTGACAAATTCACAGCTGATTTATAACCTATTTTTAGACTAGTTTTAGCATTTTTAGCAATTTAAYAAAAATCTTTCATCATTGTCTTCACACTACGTTTTTGCAGGCAAGGCACAATCTTTTATTTTCTTTCATTATTAAGGGTGCAAATATTTGGCATTGAAGCACCTTACTCTTCGGTGGGATTATTTTCTATTTTATAATATTTTTTTATTTATTTACTTTTATTTTCACAAGTCCTCTGAGACAGGTTGTGGTATTTACAAGAGATAACATTTGACA
>NW_013954615.1:19500-22813 GCF_001266775.1 Austrofundulus limnaeus | reverse complement strand
CTTGCGTTGTTACCAACATCTGGTGAAAATTTCATGTCATTAGCACCTCTAGTAATATATTTACTGAGAAAAATGGTGACGTGTTCAGTACTTATTTTACCCGCTGTATAATGATTCGATGTGGCTAGCTGGTTGTTAACTACACCAACATGCACACGCAGGAGCCACAGTATGCATTTACGAGTGCCAACAAAATCAAGTTATTTGTTTTTATTACTATTTCTGGATTTTTATGAACTATGGTTCAAAATAAAGCAGAGAAAACTGTGAATGTTGAGATTTAGAGAAATGTAAAATATGGTAAAAATGGTAAATAGTCTGAACTTATAGAGCACTTCATCAAGTCCCTCCAGACTCCAAAGCGCTTTACACTTACAGACATTCATCCATTCACACACTAATGATGGTAAGCTACACTGTAGCCACAGCTGCCCTGGGGCAAACTGACAGAGGGCACTGGTGCCACTGGACCATCTGACCACCATTAAGGTGAGTGAAGTGTCTTGCCCAAGGATACAACAACTGAGACGGCTGGAATGGGGGATTGAACTRGTGACCTTCCAGTTACGGGACAACTCTAACCACTCAGTCACAGCCGCCCCAATAATAATTAGGTCTTTTGTGCTTCAGCTATGTTTGTTGCAAACAAGTTTGTGTGCTGGCCAGCTGACCATTCATGCATATATTTATCAATCAGATCTGATTCGTAGATAAATAAATAAATAATTAATTATTATTTTAAATTATTATAAATTATAATTTAGATTATGTCTCTCAAGGAGGACGTGCAACTAAGATGAAATTTTTAGATCATCCATGATTTCCAAGTGGGGGAACTTGCAAAGTCGCATGGTGTTCAAAGACTTATTTTCCTCATAGTATATAATGTTTATGATAAACATGAATGGTTATAAACATGTACTCATTTATTTATTTGTACACTATATTGCCAAAATTATTTGCTCACCTATCCAAATGACTGTGCACCTGCACAGAGTCCTGACCTCAACCCCAYAGAACACCTTTGGGATGAATTCGAGCAGAGACTGAGAGCCAGGCCTTCTGTCCAACATCAGTATGTGACCTCACAGATGTTCTTCTGGAAGAATGGTGAAAAATCTCCATAAACACTCCTAAACCTTGTGGATAGACTTCAGAAGAGTTGAAGCTGTTCTAGCTGCAAAGGGTGGACCAACGTCATATTGAACCCTATAGACTAGCAATGGGATGCACCTTAAACTCATATGAGTGAGTGTCAGCAATGCTCAGCAGGTGAGTGAATATTTTTGGAAATGTAGTGTACATATCAGTATCTATATTTACACAGTATATACACACCTGGCAATGATGGTACTGTTTTTAAAATGGCGTGCTATGACTGGCCCTGTCATGGTTTGGTTTACGTGGTGCTGGCCCAGGCAYGCACCACCTCTGGCAAACCACACCTGGACCACCAAAAGGCAGTCACTTTTTGTGGTATCTGGGCTGACTGTTAGAGGGTTTTGCCCCTTTTCCACTGGTACCTGTACAGCACGGTTTGACTTGATTCGGCACGGTTCCAAAGCTTTTCCACTAGCAAAACTGGCCCCTTTTTTACTACCTACTTTGTTGTGGGTCCAAGGTACAATGCTGGCCTTAAAACGTGACGTCAGAACACTGTCAGTCACCGATTGGTTAGGGGGTGGAGTCACTCTTTGAGCTACCCTCACAACATCAACTCCTAGCCCCCATTGGCAATAACTTGTTGGAGCGACTTGATCTGTCTTTAGGTTCGATAATGGCAACACAGAAACCCACATCGTGGTCCACTGCTGAGGTGCAGGAGTTTTTGTGCTTGGTGGCAGAGAACAAGATTCAGAGGGACCTAGATGGATCGACTCACAATGAAAAGATCATCAAAGAGGTGTCAGAGCTGATGGCCACTCCTGGATACCAGCGAACGTGTAAGCATTGTCGAGAGAAATGAAAGAAACTGCACTAAAAACACTTAGTGTGGGCCAGAACTGGGCCAAATGTGGGACAGTCAGTAGTGGAGACTGGCTGGGCTAAGTGTGGGACTAACAGGTGATGGCTAACCAACCGGTCATCAACAAACCACAGAAAGACAGTGGTTACATGAGACGTTTGAAATAAAATGTGTCCATTGGTTCATTTTGTTGACAGATGGTCAAAAAATATACCCACAGACAGACACAAGACCACCCACCTCTGAAGGTGGTGCATTAACTGTGGCCAGAAGAGGAAAACAAACAGAATAACTGCAGTCCTGCTGGATCCACCAGTCCTGTCTCACTCGTCTGCTGCTCCGACAGGAACAGAAAGACAGCAAGAGACAGTAAGAGACAGACAGGTAGAGAGTTTCTGCTCTGATGCACCTGCTCATTCATTCATTCGTCTCAAACTAAATGCAGCCTGAGGCACTTCTCTCCTGTTTCCTCGCTTCACTCCAGTCAAACGCAGCCTCTCGTCTCTCCGTCTTCCTCCATTTTATTTCCATTTCCTCCACTGAAAGAAGGCGCGTTTAACAAACTCTGACTGTGTGCATGATTTAATAAGTATGTCCCTCTGCCAGACCCTCCCCCCACCCCCACTCTGCCTCTCCTTCATTTCTTGTGTCAGAAAATCAATTTTTAGTTTAGCAAGAATAAGACGGGCTTTTCTCATTGCACAGGCACATTGAATTATTCAGGACAGACGGAGATGAAAGATAAATACACAACATTCTGATGAACAGAAGTATTTTTCAAGTTATTTGAAAGGTAATTTTTTTCTTTAAAGTATGACTGTTGTGTACTGTTTGTACACACCTCTGACTAGCTGCAACATTAGACATTATTTGATAATAAATTATTTCAAAAACAGAGCTCTGAAAAATACTGTAGGCTGTTTAGCCTACAGTGTAAATATTTAAAAATATATTGTCACTCAAACGTCACCATGTTATTTATGCTGCAAAGCATTCTGGGTAAACGACACTCATCCTTTTTTAAATTAAACTGGAGATGGTTCATGGATGGCTCACCTCAGCTATATATATGTGTGTACAGTGGGGTGTGATAGTTTGGGCAGCCTTGTTAATTTTTCTGATTTACCTTTATAAATCATTGATTGTTTGGATAAAAAATCAGTTAAATATATCATATAGGGGACAAACACAGTGATATTTGAGAAGTGCAATGAAGTTTATATGAATTACAGAAAGTGTGCAATAATTGGTTAAACAAGGCAGGTGGATAAATTTGGGCACCAAAAAAACCTTAACTCAATATTTAGTAGCTCCTCCTTTCACAGAAATAACAGCCTCTAAACACTT
>NW_013954615.1:16223-17282 GCF_001266775.1 Austrofundulus limnaeus | reverse complement strand
ATACAGTATATAAGGCAATATAGTGTTAGCTCCAGAGCTAATTTACTAAGCATCACATTTGATCGTTTCATCCCACTCATTGTGAGGAACAACATGGAAACTATTGAAAACTATATCTTAGTTTTCACACATTAAAGCTTTTTAGCCTTGTCTTAACTGCCACCCATCATCATCATCATCATCATCATCATCATCATGATCCTCAGAATGCATAAAACAGTGGAGATGACCTAAAGGAAAAATGTAACAAACATACAGATTTTCATTAGGAGTTTTTACATGACACAAACAACTTTTAGTAGAACAGAGAAATAACGTGAAAACCAACATGTGGCAGTAGTGAGATCACTCCAAGTTCAAGTTTATTTGCCATTTGCAGTAAAAAATAACAAAAATTTGAAAAACAGTCACAAGAGCTCATGTGTTTGACAGTCACATTCTGAAAAATAAAAAATCTAAAAAAGAAGACTAAGACCTTAATGTGTTTTCCTTGTCTGCATTCAATAGGTGAGTGGGAGCCTGTTCACACAGTGGCAGGCAGTGATCACGCAGGAAACCAAATAATTCTGCTCTACAAACCTCTGGCTGATTTGTGCCGTGCCAGCAGTCAGCCAGCGTGACACCACATCTGGCCCACAGCTGTCTAAGATGGGTACGTCTCAGTGCTGATGTGACAGTAAAGAAAAGATTTACAAATGAATGAAATGAAACTGTAGTAACGGTACTGGACCACAAGAGAGTAAAATATGTGTACATAGTGTTTGATTGTTGTGTTTGTTGTACCTTGAAGGTAAATGAAGGAGTATTTGTATGCTTAGTTCTTGTGCTGGTTGATCTAAACTCTGTGTTTGTGTGTGTGCGTGTGTGTGTGTGTTGTGTGTGTCATTTTGTGCTGCTGCTAACTGATATGTCAGAAAATCAATTAATCACTTTAAAGCGGCAGTTAACTGCATACACACAATAGAATCCATGAATGATGGATGAGGAGTGTGTCTGTATGGTATACTGTGTGTGTGTGTGTGTGTGTGTGTGTGTGTGTGTGTGTGTGTGTGTGTGTGT
>NW_013954615.1:14564-16085 GCF_001266775.1 Austrofundulus limnaeus | reverse complement strand
GTGTGTGTGTGTGTGTGTGTGTGTGTGTGTGTGTGTGTGTGTGAGGTAGTAGTGCAGGAGTGAGTGTTCTTATGTTTTAATTAACTACAGACAGCTGCCATCGTCTCTCTGTTGAGCTGATCAATTGAACAAATCTACTGAGATGTGAAAGTGTCTGATCTGACTTGTTAATACGACTGAACCGTATGTTTTCTTGGTTATTTAGGTTTGTTTTCTACTGTAAATACATTARTTAACCATGGAAGGGCCCAAAGCTCGTGTTGTGTGCCTGTTCCAAGACTGATATGAGGAGGGTTAAATCAGGAAGGCATCTGATACAAAACAACTTTGGCTAATCAAACAACAACCATTAGCAGACCAACTATCTTCCACTAGACTTTTCCAGCTTTAAGTCCACTAACAGCTAACTAACAAGCTAACATCCTCAGGTTTGTGTCAGTCCCACCAGTCTGCAGCTGGAAGGAGACGAAGACGTGAGACACAGACTGGGAGACAGTCGTCTTAGCGGTTAGCTGTTAGCTTCTGCTAATTTTTATTTGATTAGTAGTTTGGCATTAGGAAAGCTAATCTTATAAGGGTATAAGAAATTTCCTGTGGTTCGTTGATGTTAGCAAGGCGATGCTGAAGTAGGCTGGATGTGCAGAGGATGGACAGTGAATAAACCTCATGGATACAGTGAAGGAGAATCTACAGAAGACTGAGGTGACAGAGGAGGACACTGGGATAGGATGAGCTCTCCAAAGACAGAAGAAGTAGAGGTTTTTGGTTGTTTTTAATAAAATATACATAGAAATGAAAGCTAAAGTCACTAATTTAGAACTAGCACATATTTTCTACACTATTCCTTCATTCAGGTGCACACATCACATGACTGGTGGAAAGTGGCTGTTTGGGGGTGGGGTGGGGTGGGGGGGGTTATTGATCCCTGCTTTGCCACCGTCATTGGCCTCAGGGTGGCCTCAACTCAGGGGAGGACAGAAACAGACAGCCGCTGGCACACAGGGAGAGGTTGTCATTTTATTTTTGATGTTCCACTACACTGGGACTGCACCATWCAGAGCTCTTTGTGTCTTTAAACAGCCGAGGTCAAGATTATCTCTTTCAAACTGGAAGTAGAAGATTTTAAAAAGTTGTCATCTCCACAAAAACACAGTAAACATGTCCTTACCATGTTAGTTTGCTACATTATTTTTATTTTAAAGGGGGGTATTATCCAGAAACATAGTTCCTCTCTATACCACAATCAAGTATTACCTTCAGTTGTTGTGAAAAAGTTGTATAAATCAATAATAAATTTGACTTTGCATCATAGTACARCGGGTAAAATAAGTATTGAACACGCCACCATTTTTCTCAGTAAATATATTACTAGAGGTGCTAATGACATGAAATTTTCACCAGATGTTGGTAACAACCCAAGTGATCCATACATACAAAGAAATCAAACCATAAATGTCCAGTGTAGGAATTACTTAATGAAATCAGGACCAGCCTATTTTCATAAATGTAATCCAGCAAGAC
>NW_013954615.1:12033-13323 GCF_001266775.1 Austrofundulus limnaeus | reverse complement strand
GTCTTGCTGGATTACATTTATGAAAATAGGCTGGTCCTGATTTCATTAAGTAATTCCTACACTGGACATTTATGGTTTGATTTCTTTGTATGTATGGATCACTTGGGTTGTTACCAACATCTGGTGAAAATTTCATGTCATTAGCACCTCTAGTAATATATTTACTGAGAAAAATGGTGACGTGTTCAATACTTATTTTACCCGCTGTATAAACACCTTCAAATTGATCTCTATCTCTTTAAAAACCTCTAACCATTTCCAACACTGCCACTTCAGCATATCTTACAACAATGCTTCGGGGGAGGGGTTCTCTGTGGGGCGGGGGCTCTGCTGCAGACTGAGCTCCAGGGAGGAGCTTTGTACAAATAGGCGGAGCTTTGTGCCATCAAGTGTTTATGCACATGTCCACCACAGGAGATTCAAGGATTTCTCCAACATGCATGAATGAGTCAAAGCAACACTCTGGGTATGTTTTGATGAAGGAATGACAATATAACATGATATAAAACTCAAAAAGGCAGATTTTGGATAATACCACCCCCCCAATCTTGCTTCTCTTTTATCAAGCATCAAAACATGACATTACATGCAGCACACTGTATTTACAGACGTAAATTGAAGACCTGAGAAGAGGTCATGCAAATGAGAGTGTGCAGCAGCTGAGCTGTGGTTGGTAGAACAAAGTTCTGCTGTATGCTGACTGAGAGCTKTCTGCACGTTTCTACTAATCTGCTAACAGCTAATAACTAGAATAAGCAGAACTAATTTTCAGTTTAACAAATAAGCCTTTACACTATCTTCAAAAACTATTTGCTTCCAGTAAATCAGGTTTTGCCAACTTCAAGTCTGCTAACAGCTAACTAACAAGCTAACATCAACAGGTTTGTGTCAGTCCCATCAGTCTGCAGCTGGAAGGAGACGAAGACGTGTGATGCTGACTGAGTAACAGTCAGCTCAGTAGTTAAATGTTAGCTGTTAGCACTGGCTTCCGCTGTAATTTTTACATGTTTAGCATTAGCAAATCTATATTTTGTGATAGCTCAGAGTTGGGCAACTTCAAAGATTGAAGAGGCCAAATTTTTTTGTTGACACTACCAGAGTCATGCTCAAATGCATGTAAAGCAGATGTACTCTAGCCTGGTTTAAATCAGACCCTGTCCTTCACTTTGCTTCGTACAAGGGTCTGGACTTGATGCATAGAGAATCGATTTCTTGCAGGAGGCGTGGCCTCTGCTGAAAGCATGTGTGTGTGTGTGTGTGTCTCTGCTGAAAGCATGTGTGTGTTGCTGT
>NW_013954615.1:9444-11433 GCF_001266775.1 Austrofundulus limnaeus | reverse complement strand
TTCCTCCACTGCCGTATACTGAAATAACTAGCAGACACTGCGCAGAACATCAACGTCGTTCAAAACTCCTCCTTCTGTTCTCTGATTGGTCCAGGTAAAATAAACTACAAGCAGACACTGCAGAAAATTGACGTCCTGTTCTCTGATTGGCCCGGCTAAAAATCTGCCAGTGAAATCCTTGTCAATGGGAGAAGTCCCAGACRGAGCAGWGAAGGRAAACTAGAATTGAGCGGAGCTGCGTAGGAAGGCAAGAGCCAGGCTAGGTGTACTCTATATGAATAGAAAACATTTGAAGCAAACAATAAACAAACAATTGCTTACTTTAGCAAGCTGAAGTGCAACTGCATAAAACATCTTAAATGTAGACTCCCAAGTGGTTCTGGTAAAAGTCTGTTGTTCATATACTTGCAACTGCAGCTGAACTCATATTTAGATTTGTGCAACAAGTTGTAGTGGTGACTTAAAAGTTTTCATAGCAGACAGCGTCTCTAAGCAGAATAAACACATGAATTCTGTGAACAGTCTACCTCCCATTTCCCCTAAAACACGCAATTTTATCTGTCCAGTTGTCTTTCCTTAATTCTTAGCCATGGTTAAAAATGTCTTCCTCACTGGTAAAGAAGATGTTTGCAAGGTGGCATCTGCATTGGAGGAACAACATAATCACCTGTTTTGTCATTACAACCAATTCAGTGTCATTTTCATACATTTTTGTCATTTTCCAAAATGAATCAAAAAGCTGCGTTGAGTGCTTTTGTAAGTAGAAAAAAACACATTTCTTTGGCTATTTTATTCATGTATTTATTTATTGCCTCATTGACAGACTGAACTCACCTGTGGGCTGCTAGTTTCTCATCCCTGAAGATAGCGGATAATAAATTAGCAAAGCTAACCTTTTGATTAGCTGTGCCCACCAGGTCGGTCAAAAATCTACTCAAGCTAAAGCACTGAAGTACTTACTTTTGAAAAAAATTAAGTATTCAGAAGTATAAACTAAAAAGTCTAATATCAGTACTTTGCTGTATTGTTTTCAGTGATTTTACAGAACCTTGTAACTCTCAGAAACTACCTGATGTATCGACACATAGAACCACTCTGCTACAAATTCAACACCTGTAAAGACTTCAGAATAAACATACAATAAAATGAGAGGTGAGTTCTTAAATGCAGAAATGTAGTTAGTGAACACAGAAGACATTTWAACTGATACAAACTATTTTTCAGTCCTAAAATCCCAAACATCGAGGTGAGAGACGGTCATGGTTCCACTGGTTTCTCTACTCTCTTCAATCATCTCCATTGCTGGGTTGTGTTTGAAATGTAGGCGGAGCTCAGGCTCAGCTCGTGACAGTTAGCAAAGGTGATGTAATTCCAAATCTATTCTAGATGTGAACTACGACTGTGATTGGTTCCCCTTGTGAGGAACATAGCATGTGGCCAAAAAAAATTTCAAGAAAGGAAAACAGCAACAGCTGATTACAAAGCTATGCTGAACCAAAAGTAACAAGTACAAGCTTCCTATGTAGTGAAGTCAAAAGTACAATATTTGTCTTTGAAATGTATTGGAATGAGAGTCATAAGTACTTACTCAAGTAAAGTAAAGATACTCAAGTAAATGTACTCCATTACTGTCCACCACTGCTAGTTGGTTATTGCCAACAAAAACTCACTGTCTGGTGCAAACTAAAATGCAACCATGTTAATTTTATGTTTTTTGTAACAATTTGTAAGTAAATATTTAAAGTGGTTGGCTTTGGTTATAGCTTTAGGTGTTAGCTACCTGRCACTGGTAGTGGTTAGTGCCAACTTGCTAACACATCTTGTGTTTAACACAGATTTTTTTTTTGATCAAGGTCTTTTTATTAATTTTTTTTAACAAACCACAAAAAACAAGAGACTTACAAAAACACAAAACAAAACACACACACCCAAAATCCCTCCCATCCCACCCCTCCTATACCGGATCCACTGAAACAACCAAAATCGATC
>NW_013954615.1:6750-8482 GCF_001266775.1 Austrofundulus limnaeus | reverse complement strand
GTGTAGACGATGTACTACCTTGAATTGAACTATGACATGTTTCACACATGTTGAGGATGAATATATATTTTGAATAATTTTTTGCCAAACTGTGTCTGATATGAGACGAAACGTTTCATTAAAGAACCCGTCCAGAAGACCTACACAATTTTTTTCTTTTTGATTTTTTACCTGGATTACTGAGATGCATCAGGACATGTGTCTGATATGGATTCCTCCAAGTCCATCTCCCATTTGCCCTTCAAAGAATCTAAAGTGGAGTCAGAAAATGAGCTGAGCAGAGAATAAACTCTGCTCATATTACAGACTTACACGTTTAACACAGATTTTTGGGTATTCTTTTTAACTCAACAGTTTTGTTGCCCTATTTCAACAAACTTGTTATGTAAACCTAGCCTGGTTAAAACCGGACCCTGTCCTTCACTTTGCTTCGTACAGAGGATCTGGACTCGCTGCTATTGAGAAGCAATTTCTTCCTGGAGGCGTGGCCTCTGCTGAAGTGTGTGTCGCTGTGACGGAGGCTAAGCTAAGAAGCTAACCGGAAATTACGTGTGCTGTAAACAACCCTACTGAGAGGAGAAATATACCGAGCTGAACGAGACGACTGTAAATGAGAGCTGCTGCTTTGTCAGACAAATTTAATTTAATTTGGAAGCCTTATCAAAACAGACTGGCTTCATTCACTTCCTCCACTGCTGTATGCTAAAATAACTAGCAGACACTGCGCTGAACATCGACGTTCTGTTCTCTGATTGGCCCAAATGAAGAAATCCTTCTCTATGGGAGAAGTCCCAGACGGATCAGAGGAGGAAAACTAGAATTGAGCTGAACTGAACAGGAAGGCAAGGGCCAGGTTAGTGTAAACCAAGTTTTTGGAAGAAAATATCAATTTAAATAGCATTCTGTAAATATTTTCTTTACCAAATTTTACCAAAAAATGTGTTTTAGAGATAATTATAAAATAAAATCCTAGTCCACAACCAGTGTGGTTGATGAGTTGCTGTCGTTGGATGAATAATGAGAAAAATATAACACTTGGTTTAAATATTGATTTGTTCAAGAATCAGATGAAGTCATTAATCAGACAAATCAAATACTGGCAATTTTTAAATACATCAATAAAAACCTCTTAAATTTAAGTAAACCTAACAGGACAAGAGATTTTTTAACACCATGAGCTTGTAGTAAAAGTTTAAGTAAGATTAATATATATTAAGTTTAGTAATAGAGAGGGAAATGGCCCAACTGGCCCAGACATCTCTAAATTATTTAGGTTGCAAAGCATTCTGCGTAAGGGATGTAAACCAGCTGCTCAGGTGGGAGCTCCATCCAGCTTGAAGGTTAATTATGGAAAATATCTGATATTTTAAATGAAACCAGAGCGAGTTAACAGAGAGGAAAATGTAGAAATAAATCAGCCTGAAACTGAGAGCTGCTTCATGGAAGGAGAACCTCATCTTTAGCCTGTTAGCTTTACTGTTAGCTCATGTGCTCATGGACATAATTTGCGGGAGTGGGGGGAAGCCAGGAAGCCCCCACAATAATTTGATTCAATCAATATAACACCCTGCCCCTCAATAAAATCATATCATTTGCTCTAACACCATTTCAAAATTTACCATGTCATAAATGTACGTTTACAGAGTAACTTACCCCAAAATTAACTTTTTTTAGCTGATAAACTGTCTAGAATGTGTCTAAAATGTTATATAGTACTGTTTCTGTGCTAATT
>NW_013954615.1:2827-3170 GCF_001266775.1 Austrofundulus limnaeus | reverse complement strand
TCAGACTCTGGTTCTGGTCAGACTCTGGTTCTGGTCATACTCTGGTTCTGGGTCAGACTCAGGTTCTGGGTCAGACTCTGGTTCTGGTCAGACTCAGGTTCTGGTCAGACTCTGGTTNGCAAGCGCAGACAGATTTCATCTGTCAGAACAGTGTTAATCAACATCAATTCAACACAACATTGTTTCAAGCATTGAACTTCTTTTCCAGCTGCAAGAAAAAAAAGGTTAAATACGTTCAAGCTGTTCACTCCACTTCATCTCTGTAGTGGTGTCTCTGAAAAAACCAATCATTCAGAGTTAGAAACAAGAATTGCAAAATATGTTCATCATCAAACTGTTTTAC
>NW_013954615.1:0-552 GCF_001266775.1 Austrofundulus limnaeus | reverse complement strand
GTCAGACTCTGGTCCTGGTCAGACTCTGGTTCTGGTCAGACTCAGGTTCTGGTCAGACTCTGGTTCTGGTCAGACTCTGGTTCTGGTCAGACTCAGGTTCTGGTCAGACTCTGGTTCTGGGTCAGACTCTGGTCCTGGTCAGACTCTGGTTCTGGTCAGACTCAGGTTCTGGTCAGACTCTGGTTCTGGTCAGAATCTGGTTCTGGTCAGACTCTGGTTCTGGTCAGACTCTGGTTCTAGTCAGACTCTGGTTCTGGTCAGACTCTGTTTCTGGGTCAGACTCTGGTTCTGGTCAGACTCTGGTTCTGGTCAGACTCTGGTTCTAGTCAGACTCTGGTTCTGGTCAGACTCTGTTTCTGGGTCAGACTCTGGTTCTGGTCAGACTCTGGTTCTGGTCAGACTCAGGTTCTGGTCAGACTCAGGTTCTGGTCAGACTCTGGTTCTGGGTCAGACTCTGGTCCTGGTCAGACTCTGGTTCTGGTCAGACTCAGGTTCTGGTCAGACTCAGGTTCTGGTCAGACTCTGGTTCTGGGTCAGACTCTGGTCCTGGTC
>NW_013954614.1:5935-22806 GCF_001266775.1 Austrofundulus limnaeus | reverse complement strand
ATATAAATACATAAATAATAATTTTGAGAGGAAGGAGTAAAGTAAGGCTATATAACAAGCTGATACTTTGTTATTGTAATACCATTGGTGAGACTGGTCGTGGCTGAGACGCTACAGGAAGAGCAGAAGGTTGTGAGTCTCGCGATGACAGAAGAAAAAAGTGAGAAAAATATTTAACAGAACTGAGAATGTCTTCGCAATATTCATTAACATAATGTTTTTCAAATATTGTGCAGTCCTGCTCATGAACGTTTAGTGAATCTATACTTAATCTAACAATGCTTCTTGGTAATAAATCTTATGCTGAAAGCTTGTTTATTTCCCTTTTAAATGGTGCCACGTTTGTAATGAACATGCATTTGAGGGATGAGCAGTATAACTGAGTATGTGYGTTGTGCACATGAAAAAAATTACCAATTCATTTCTGCCAAACAGCCTGTTTTGCTTTTGCTGTTGACACTTGTTTTGAGCTTCTGATAAACCCAGGTGCTGCCATTCAGGTGCCTGATTGTCAATCCTAAATGTCCACAGTTTGGGACTAAGCTCTGTCCTTCAAGATGACAACACTCGCCGCCACAGAGCATGGTTTATTAGAGGTTACCATCAGAACTTGGGAGTGGAGAGGATGGAATGGCCTTCCAGCAATCCTGACCTCAACCCCACTGAGCACTTGGACACGCTGTTCATASCAGAGTGACCAACACAACCATGWTGGCTGYCTTGTGATAAATGCTGGTTGAAGAATGGGATGCCATCCCACAGCAGTGTGTGCGATTAGGCTGGCGACCAGCATGAGAAGGAGGTGCCAGGCTGTTGTGGCTGTATTTGGTTCTTCRATGTGCTACTGAGGCTCCTGTTTGTTAAATGAATAAATTGTGAAATTGCTGATTTGTCTTGTTTTTTTCAAACTTCAATCATCCTGTCAATGGCAGAATAAGCTATTTGGCAATGTCAGAGAGGATTTGGCAAAGTTTTCATGTGCGCAACCCACATACTCAGCTCTACTGCTCATCTCACAAATGCATGTTCCTTACAAATGTGGCAGCATTTAAAARGGAAATTAACAGGCTTTCCAACGGTATAAGARTCATTGCCAAGAAGCATTGTTACAACAAAGAAATAATCTATCAAACATATTTCTTTACTTTTTGTGCTAGMTTTATATAGTARGGTGCACAATTTGACAATGCACAGAAGAAAAAATCTCCTGTTGGTTCAAACCACCACAGACTGRGCCTTTTCTTGTTTGGTGATAAGTTTAACAGGTTATACCGCTGGGAGATGGGGATAATGTGGGAGTTTGGGAACCTTAAAGGATCTGTTTTCAGCTCTCTACTGGCTCCTTSGAATCAGTGGAAATCCTCTTGACCCTGGCTCTCTGAGCTCTGCCCACAATCAGGGGAAACGCTGTACGGGAAGAGGAGATGAACAAATGTCCGTGCACCTGCGCCACCTCAGAGGACGTGGATTTGCCCAGCGTATACAGGAACGATTACCCGCTACTGTTCCAGATTGTCAGTACCACCCGATGTAAACTGGACTCCAACACTACCAGTGTCTWCACCCTTCCTGAGAAAGCAAAACACGCTGTGAGAAACACGACTGTTGTCAACAAGTCCACTCTTTCACAATAATCTAAAATTTCTAGATTTTTTTCTACATAATAATTCTTTCATGCTTGATTTCACAAGGTTCTGRCTCCCTCCTGGATCAGGGTAACATCAGCTGCTACAGCTACTAAGACYGATTTGACATTTTTCAGAGGCCTAGGAGATTCACTTGCGAAAGTGTTGGTCATGAAATGAAAAAACGGGATAAAAGCTGCAAAGAACTGTTAAYTCGGAATCAATCCTCTGAGGGTAGTTAACAATATGCACAGCTTTTGTTGTGWGTTTATGAAAACACAAGTAGCCCGTTCACCACAGAGCTTGTCTGTTAGCGGGGCGGGGGGATGGTGAGCTTAAAAGACTGCGACTCTAATGTCAGATTACGTGAAGTCAGGGATACTGAGCCGTTTATCTGCACAGCCGTGTCAGGTTGTTTCCAACTCTCGCCGTGCATGCTGGCTGCATCTTACACGACTTAAAGCTTGTCCACATGTCAGCGCTGGCCTGTTCACATTCCAGGATCACTTTGTGCCCCTCCACGAGGAGAAGTGTGACTACGAGCACGAATAAACAACACACAGCACACTTTATTTATCCATTCCAGCCGGGGACACTGTGGAACCATGAAGTGAACACTCGGAGAAATCCTGCCTCCTTAACTGCAAAACAAACGGAACAAAAACCAAAAACCTAGACCAGGTTTTGTCTCTGAAACAGGCTTTGACAGAAAAACCAAACACAGATAAGCAGATTAACTAGATTTCCTTCTGTTCATCTGTCTTAAAGCTATTGGAATGATTCCTTCCTTTAGGTTTCTAAAATTTAGATGGAACATCTGACATGCATATTCTTCAAATACAAAAAGTAAAAAAAAACATTTTTATATTTAAGAAAGTTGGAATAGTACACACAATTTTACCCATTTTGTCACAAAACTGGCATATCTTCTTTTGAACTTGGCTCAGCCAAAATGAAACAGGAAGTGACATCAAAGGGGAACTCATTAACAAAGAAAACTCTCTGGTCTTTGTTTACTGAAACYGTGACCTTTGAACTCTGACTCTTCATCATCTCTCTCGGATTGTGACTCAAAATAATCTTAAGAAACATCAGATTGTTCTCTACAGTCTGTGTTGTTAGCTGATGTAGCACTGCTCTGTTCACATGCAGACATTCCCCTTTGACATCACTTCCTGCTACCTCACATGCAAATATCTCAACAACTGTTCATCTCAGCAACATTAAATTTCTTTTGCAATATTTTATCAATGTCCTCTTTCTAAAAATGAATTCATATGTATTGCAAATATTTGACGTCACAGGCATTTAACAGTCAATAAAAAACTTTTTCAATTCTTAGGCCACTTTCAAATGGTCTAAGCTCAAACAATTACTCTTCTATAAAATTAGAGTTGGTTTTAGCACTTAAAGAGACAGCTCAGATATATATATATATATACACAGATATAGATGTGGTTAAATGTAAATATATTTGGGAAAATAGTCAACATGAAACTCCACCGGGAGGACGGCAACACGTTGTGCTATGGTACTTGTAATAGTCACTTGGGATACAGCCACAATACTCTTCACACTTTTCTCAAGCTAAGATGGAGGCTAAAAACTGGATTCGAGCAATAAGACGGGCCGAGATTGACTGGAAAAAAAGTGCGACGATGGATTTTATGTCTGTCCCAGACATTTTATCTGTGTTAAAAGACCAATACAGGACCACCCAGATCCTATCCCTGCACTTACTCTCACTAAACAGGCCCAGTAAACATTTTGTTTTTACAGTAGCCTACTGGTAGCTTTAGCTACTTGTAGCATCCATGCTAACCTCACCAAGCCTTTTTCAGCCATATTGTCCAACCCAGTTACAAATAATGTTCAGAGATTTCTGCTGRAGGTAAGATTTAAGATATAAGATACAGCTCCACAGAACACCCAAGCTTTTCTATGAAGCAATTAGAGAGGCCAAATGTCCAAAGGGTGAACTCAGCACTGATGTTCTGTTTCTTTCTGGAAGTAATGGTATGAATATGGCAAAATAAATAAAAAAAAATTCTTAAGATGCATTTTAAGATATCACATTATTATAAAAAATATGAGATAAAAAGTAAAATCTGCTCTAAAATGTTTTCTAGACAGGCTCTGCCACTTGTTTTCTTCTCTTCACTTTCCTTCAGGAGCTCAAAGTTTGTCAGAGAGTGAGGAATGTCAGCTATGCAGACAGGCTGGTAAAAAAGTAATTTACCCCCACCCCACCTGGCTGTGGCAGCACTGAACACTTTGCKCAAAGCCGTAAGACCAGACCCCGAGACGTGCAGGAGAGAGCCCAGTCTCAGTTTAATTAATCTGACAGCAGGCGCTGTGGGAAAGAAGGAATCATGATTGGTGATGGTTAACCTCACAATGAGAGGTTTTGCATTTCTTTGGGAAAAAACAGAGCTTCAYATCATCACTACTTTCAGTGCTTTAGCTGGAGTCAAATAAGTGTCAGGTACGCTCAGTGTGCATTCCTAGACCAATGAAAACAMCAGCAGGAACTTCCGCCTTCACCTTTGCAGCTCGATAACAATCAGCTAAGAATAATACAATAAGAATGGCATCATCTTTTAGAAAAATCATCTACAAAAATGAACAAAAAATTCTTGGAAATCAATTTACTTTTGTTTCATTAAAAACTGGTTCAATGGGTTTATGTTTCGCTCCTAACAGCGGCTGATTTGCGCTGACATAGAAAAACATGAGAGAGGTCAGTGACCACCGAGAGGCTGAGGTCAGAAATGTTTCAGAGCAGATTAGGTTAGTTTGGGACACTAAAGCAAGAAAAGTCTCGCAGAAAGCRGAGTGACACTAAAACAGGTGCAAAAAAGAAACCAATAATTATGTTTTCTTATAATTATATGTAATTATGTTSCAAAGTTTGTAAGCTGGGTTACTGTATAATAACAAGGTATCAAAAGACCATGTGAGAAAGACGTTACTTTATACATTTTTTTTATTCATACAGCAGACCTACAACTTCTGTGTTGTGTTTAATGGATTTCCTAATGAACAGTTGTAACATGGCTATATACAGCAGGGATTATAAATTCAAATAAAGCTTTAAAATTGATAACGCATATGTAAATTTGACAAAAAACAACAAGGTCTTCAGGGATTCTTTTAAACTGACTGCATCACTACATCTTGACTATTGCCTCATGCCAGCAGGCGTTTTKTTTTCTTTRTTTTTTTTTTAGGAAGTGAGATAAACATTGGTTGCATGAAAATATCTTGGCAAAAGTTATTTTTAACTCCCRGGTGCAAATAAATCATTTTGTTTTTAATGAGGGAATGACATTATAACATCATAAAGCTRAAAAAAGTAGATTTTGCATAACACAACCCCGTTAAAAGAAACAAAAAACACCTCTCTGGCCTGTTGAGGCAAACAACAAACTTTAAAATGAGGCACATTGTGCTTTTAAATCCTTTCTTAAATCATTCTGTRGAGGTRTATATAAAATGGAACTGCAATGCTTTGGTCTGAATCCCTCTTTATTGTAACTCCACAAGCCCCTCTTTCACCCTTTTTCTGAGGTGTGCATCAGATCTACTCYTTTTGAGGCTGTCTCTTTTAATCCAAATAAGGTGCTTTACACCCCGCCCACCTTTCAGAGCGGTGTATTCTTGTTTGATAGGCAGCTTTACAACTATATAGCAGCGCAGAAACATTTTTTTTACATTAAATAAATAAATAAATAAATGTCAACAAGAGAAGACTTGATCACCCAGTCTTACATGTTGGAGCCAGAGTCTGACCCAGAGCCAGAGGGGAATGTAGATGATGAAGCTGTAGTTGTGAGGTTCTGACCTTTTTGAGCAGTCCCAATGCAAAACCTGTGACGRAATAGTTCAGAAAACATCATAGTAAATAAATAAAACTGAACGGGTTGAGAAATATGACCCAAACAGAATATTAAATTATCTCTGCAGCATTAGGAGYAACTAAACTCRTATTTTCTYCACTCTTAGAGACTCCAGGTGCACAACAAAATGCATTTAACAGCTAAAAAAGTGGATTTTGCATGATGTGTTCCCCTTTAAGTAAAGTAACATCAACAACAGCTGCTTATTTTCACTATGAGCTTTGCAAGTATAAAACATTTCAGTTCTTTCGTCTCACTGGGTCCTGAAGAAAAAATGYCTTGTTTTGGCGGAGAAAGGATGAGAAAATGTAGTGTTGTACCGCAGCCTAACCTTGAATCTCTTCCGTCACGGTAGACGTTATTTTCCCACAATTACACGTTAGTGTTGCAAGAAAGACTGGGAGGGAAGCATTAGTTTTAAAGAAAAATAACGTTTTCTTCAGACCGGTTAGGGGTGAGGACCTTTTTGCCCAGATTAACACAACTTTCACCCTCCAATCAGTGATTTCCAMMGATTAACCTGCTGTTTTGTCTTCGTGGCATCACCTTGTGTCTAACACTCACACGGGCCTCTAACAGAGCTGATGAATGAGTGATGGTAAGCACAGCAGTTTCCACCTACACTTGATATATTCCCCTCATTTATTCCCTCGTGTGTGGGCTGGTCCATGTAAAGAGCTGCTTGTACTTGGTGCCGTTCATATGACTGAGGTTAGAGAGGTTAAACACTGCGGCCAAGCATTCAAACTCTGTCCCTATACCAGTGGAAACCTGTATCTAAATAAAGGAAAAAGAAAAAACAAACCCGACGTCACATGTGAACTATTGTCCCATTCATTCAAATGTTCTTCCTTGTTATTAGATCAAGCAGAGCGATATCAGAGTTTGATCAGTTTACACATGCAGMAAAACTGGATTAACCACATAATGATCACAGAGGAGAACCAAAAASGCCTCAGAACATCTTCAGCAGCTGTACAGAAAATAGGCCCAGTAATGGTTGGATGATGGAGGCAGAGCACAGCTGATGAGAATGTGCAGCAGGATGTGTGTTTCTGCAGAGAAGAGGGTTCATTCAGATAGGGCATGAAAGGTTTGCTCATCTGTTTCATTTCGTGGATATCGTTCAGCGTTGCCTATCCGAAATGGCGCGCAACGCTTTGTGGGATTGTTTGGTGGCGACCGAAAAGCAAAAAAAAAAAAAAATTAAAGAGAAGAATGTTCACAAAGTTTAAAGATTGGATTGTTGCACACCTTAAAGTGTTTCTTTTGGTTTGTTATTTACAGACTTCTAATCAGAAAAAGGACAAACTCGACCAGAACTTTTACGCTGCTCAAATGTTGGGATTAGTGTCTAAAAGAGCAATTTGGAGATAATATTACCTTAATATGTGTTTTTGTTTTAATGGRGGTAAATGCATTTGTAATTGTGATCTATAGCCTTCTGCATGGTGTATACTATTGTTAATAAATAAACATAATTCAGGTTTTAGGTTTTAGTACAAACAGATTTTTGTTATATTAAGTGCTCGAAATGATCTCTAGTCAGCAAATATGATATGCGGCCAAAATCGCTGTAAAACCGCATCACCATATTTTGCGCTAGATCTACTAGACCTAACGGCAATGATCTTATCATTATTGTATATACTGTATACTAACTTATGTTCATGCATCTGCGATCATTGTTGCACAAATTGTAGTATATGCATTTAATACATGGCTCACAAATCTCCATGACCCATTTTCATGTTCAGTCAGTTCACACTCTGGCACCGGACCACGATGCTTTGCGCTAGGCAAAGATGTCCGTATCCGCAATAGTCCATAGGCTGACTTTCATCCACATCTGAATAACTTTTGGAGTCAAKCCAACTCAAAGAAAGCCYCCACAACTAATCAACRTTAAAACAACAGAAAAAAGGCAGTGACTCAGTCCAATATATGCATACTGAGCTAAAGTTTGATGTAGTAGTAGCTGAGAATCTTTCCCAACAAACACTCTGCACAGGACCTCTGCCTAACTATAGCTTAAACTGCTGGACTCAARCTAGTCTGTTAGCTAAATATCTCATCAACCGCTGGAAGTATCATAATGAAACTCTCAGAAATTATTAACTTGATGTACCGGTACATCTTGGACTGATTAACTTTTGCAATCAATCTGATTTAAGATGGCCGTCACAGCTAATTAAATTTAGTCAACATAAAATTAACTCTTACATAGTTAAATTTACAGATATCAAGCTAAAATTTCAAGTGGCAGTTGTCGAGAGTCATTTATAACAAATACTTGGAGCAGTAACAGATTGCACAAGATGTCACAATACTGCAGCCTTCTTGCTGTAAGTATAAATTACTGTAAAATATTAAAGACAGGTGGTGTTTAAAGATGCAGCAATCCACTTTGTTTGTGGTCCAGCTCAGGCTACATGTTTCCTCGTCAGTCTGGTCAGAATTAAAATCAATTTCTCCTAATTAAAGTCATTCAAAGAGCCATCTACAACAGGTAAGATAATAATTGTTCACAATCTTTTCACAGAACCCTCTTTTAGAAAGGTATGAATGATCTGTGTTGAATACTGAAGGGAAGTAAATTCCTGCTCAGTGACAGTGTTTTAAATACTCTTTGGGCTTGAGTGTAAAACAAGTCCCTGACTGCTATCATACACTTGCTAAAAGGGAAAACACCCAGCAGCCAGGCTCCTCAGCAGACCCTCTCTGTTATGGTAACCTCATCTGTTCTCCAAAAACAGCTCTGCTCCGTCAGGCAGAACACTCACAGGCACCGTGAGGCCCGGCCAAGCACTTATGAGCCCAAATACAGGCACAGGAAACACGCTCTGCCTAGGAAAAAAAAATTAAATAAAATAGAACGGGCCTCTGCTCTCCAACCACAAGATGAAGAACAGGAAGTAAAGAGAACTTCCTGCCTCGTCAGAATGGAAGGGTTTAGGAAAGTTAGGGATGGTTTGAGCTCCAAACAATCTGAGATGATCTCAGCTTGGGAAGAACAGAACCCAGACTGAGTCAAACGTTAGTCCAGTTTTCACAAGACGAAACCACGTTTTCACATCTCGGGGTCTCTCTGGGGGGAACAAAACTAATATTCAACTCTTACTTTAGCATGTGGGGATAAATTCAACACAATCCATGTTCATGAGAATAAATCTGTGTTTATTTAGACCAGGGGTCTCCAACCATTTTTCCCTTAGGAGCTACTTTCATGAAATGAAATTGTCCACGAGCTACTTTTTGCAACATTTATTTTAAACTTAAACTCAAACCATTGGAATAACCCTAACCCCGGGAGGGGTCACCCAGGAGCTCGGCACAGTGTGTCTCAAGGAGCTATGAAAAGTGTGAGCGAAAATGAACGCCGAACAACCACGTGACCGCGTATCATCTGGTCGGCTGTCGTTTCACCATACTGAGCCCTAGGTTGTTTGATTGACAACCAAGGGGGAGGGACATCTATGGATTGATTGGACATAAATGAATGTTTGTTTGGCCAATGACAAATTTAATTTTGCTACTCCTAATTTTTCATAAGCAGAGTTGTAAAGTAACTAAGTACAAATACTTCTTTACTGTACTTAAGTAGAATTTTTGGGTTTCTGTACTTTACTTGAGTAATTATTTTTCAGCCTACTTTTTACTTCTTATATTTTCACACAACTACCTGTACTTTTAACTCCTTACATTTTTTTAAAAAAAGGCAAGTAGAAAGTTGTTACTTTTATTTCATTTTTGCTTGTTTTCAGTCCAGCTTGTTATTGTAAAAAAATAAATACTATCAATATAAACTGTGRCTCCTTAATAGAGTGCATTTAATTGTGGTTGAATGAGAAGTATAAATATATAAAACTCTGATACCGTATTAGTTTGTACACAAACAAATCATGTCACACTCCAGCAGGAAATAATTATTCAAATAAAAGGACTGTACTTAAGAAATATTTGTATTTCATGAATTATATTATTGCATTTGGGCGCAGCCCTCAGATAGATTTTTATTTTGGGGAAAAYGTTTGTGCAGCCTTGATATATGWAWATAAACTGAAACAGCTGGACTAGTGCATCCTAAATTTAACAAATTAATTATTTTAATACAATYTAGTAATTTCTGCATTGTTTTTGGGGAGGTCACCTCCTAATAAATGTCCTTWCAGAAAATCTAACTGCTCATTTTAAATCAATACTTTTACTTTTAATGCTTAAGTACACAAAATATCAGATACTTTAAGACTTTTACTCAAGTAATACTCTTAAAGGAAACTTTAACTTTTACCAAAGTAATTTTTTTTGGTAAGATACTTTTACTCAAGTATTACTTTGTAGTACTTTATACAACACTGTTCATAAGAGCTACTTTAAATGAGCTCACGAGCTGCTGGTTGGAGACCCCTGATTTAGACTGAAACAGATTCTGTCTGAACTCAARTGAGGAACTAAGATCAACTGAGAAAATGTCCAATTTATGACAAATCTGATTTGGTCTGGTTGTTGTTTTCATAATCTTTGTTCCTGGTCAGTTTGTAACTTTTTTTACGTGCACAATTTCATAAACTTCTGTAAGATTTGTAAACAGTAGGAGGGTGGGTGATCTCCAAACAATGTTATCGATAATCACAATATTCGATCATTTTTGAGACAATTTATTGTCCAGCAAKGTTTGTTATCCAGACAGGCGTAGCCACAAGCTCTCCTTCAGTGAGTTTGTGTGCATTTGCTTCATTTACCAGCTGTCATTACTTACGACTTTACAACTTGACAGCTTGCTTTTATTATTAAGTGGGTTTACAAATCAAGTAAAAATAAAAGAAGCATGGAAAATTTCCAAACATTAGCACACGATTATGAAACCAAAAACCAACAGATGGAAAACATTTTTTCGAGTCACACCAAAGTCGACAACGCAGTTGTTGAGTAARTGCGGTTGGACGGCTGAGAGACAACCCTTACAGTACGTTGTCCTTTGCTGAAACGTTTTGAGCTGAATTTTTGGACACAAATAAATGTCAGTCAAAATGTCTAACAGTTATTGTTGCAATGATGACATCAAATGCAGCATTTAATCCAAAAGCTTTTAGAAAGCTCACAAACACTTCTGTTGACAGTGTTCCAAACTTATGCAGATTGAATAAACTCTGAAACATCAACATGGTTTTGTGGAATTCTCWACTTTATTCAGAGTTTGTCTAACCCTACAGAAAAATAAAGCGTCTCCTACAGTAAGAACTGAATGCTAAAGCAGTCTCATGTATTATTGACCCATCAGCTCTCCTGTCTCAACTCCCTCGGGTTTTGCTTTTGCTGAGTACCATTTACCATCACAGCAACAAATGCAGCTTGTGCACACTTTTACTCTGACATACGCACACACAAACACACACAAACACACACACAGAGACCTTATAACGACAGACAGAGTGGGGCATAAGCAGGGAGGTCAAGCTGCTTAGGTCTCTCACACCACTGTAATCTTCTGTCAGCTCAGACCTGAGGCAGACAGGATAGTATATCACTCAGTGCTCTGAACACAAAAGGCTTTGGCTCGATGGAAGGGAGGTTGCACTTCAGTTGTAGAATCGGGAGCTCAATTCCCAGCTCCTGCAGCCCCTGCAGTGTGCTAAAAGGCCCCCCAGGTTACACACTGAACCACGCTGATAAACTTATGGGTTCGTGTGTGAGTGAAAACTGCTGCACGTACAGTTTAAAATATACAACATAAAGCATCGTCTGAGTATGTGTGTGTGAATGAATAGGAAACACTAAAGCACTTTGCAAATTTTGGAGAGATTAAAAGGGTGCTGTTTACTTGTTGAACAATTATTTAACAAAAAGCAGCATTTATTTTATTTTTAATTCCTAAAATTTGATAGATTCAACAAATTACTATCAGATTTTTTGCACACTTAATGCAATAAGTTCTACAACGTACCATGAATAAGCCTTAAGCCATCCTTCACGTCTATTTATTTTTAAGGAACTGGACTTATTTTTGCTATCTTTATAATGTACTTTATTTATTCGTGTTTCTTTTCCTTTTGTTTTCAGTTCAGGTTTTGACCATTATAAAAGCAATGTTGCTTATTTGTTACTAAGCTACTTACCTCTGACCTAAGAATCACTCAGTTTTATAAAGAAKGTTCCTAAATTCAAGGAACTGTTGTGTTCATTCAAAAAACTATTCTAAATAGTTTAGCTCATTATCTGAAGTACAGATATGCTAACAGCTTTTGGTATTGTTATCAGCCTGTCAAAAGGACAATTTGACACAGTTTGACAAAAATACTGTAACACTGGCATTATTTAGTAGTAAACTTGTCAAACAGCAGATGAACAGCTGAAGGATGATGCATCTCTAAGGTCGTGTGCCAGGGTTTTACTGAATTAATTTTTCTGCATTTTAAACACTTGACTTTCAGATGTTCATTTGTTAAACATAATTATTTTAGTTCAGCTACTTCTTATTCTGTCCCCCATCTGTTTGTGCTTCTCATCTTTACATACACAATATACTATCATGTTCCAGTACAACCAACAAAACAAAATGAAAGAAAACACAGGTCAAGTACAAAAAAACTTCTCTAAAAACTTTGCAGAAGAATAGATCAAGATCACAATAAAGGCTACAGCAAGGTCTGACTCCTTAGGAAAATAATAATAATTTAGGGGTGGTTTAAGACTTATGCACAGTAGCTATCTTACACCAGTGGTTCCCAAAGTTAAGGCCAAGATCCCACTGTGGGTCCTGAAACTTCAAGGTGGGTTAAGGTTAAGAAACATTTTCAAAATTAATTACATTTAAAATTGATTACTAACATTCTTTGCCTTTGTTTAACAAGAGTGAGGTTAAAAATGGACAAAAGTAGCATTATAAATATTGTCACAATGTCCATGCTTATTTGACCTGATAACAATGTTTACTGACTAAAAATAGTTGGAAGTGCAGGTCTCTGCTGTTGGCTTTTTGTGGGTCATGGCTGAAAAGTTTAGGAACTATTGTCTTACACAATAAGAGGTAAAGGAAACATTTCCAGTTTCAGTGAATTAAAAACATGACTTTGACAATAAAAACTAAACTTAAAATATAAATATTACTCTGGTTAGGATTGGGCAAAATCACAAGTATTCGGCAGAAAAACTGTCAACTTCGCAAATATCTGCCACTTCGCAGTTTCAACAATTAGTGCTGAGATGATGACATGGCGCAGAGCAGCTAACGCTAATGCTATCTCTAACAGCAAACTCTCGTCCAGTCAATGATAGAAACAAATTCAGTCAGCTCAAAATCCACTATGATTTCAGTCAATCTGTCCCTTACTAAATGACAAAGTCAGAGCTGGGAAGTGATAACCCAGGACCGTGGCTGTTAAAATGAAGATGTTAGTTTGACTGATGAGGGGTGTTCCGATACAATACCTGTATTGGTCTGATATTAGCCAAAAAATATCGGATTATATCGGTCTGTATCTAAAAATCTCTGATATAATCACTCCGATACAAGCAGTCCATTCCAGTAGTCCTCTCAGGATTTCTATCCAGCAGCACTTGTGTCCAGCATAAATAACTTCAGTGAACTTAAATATTTATTTTACATTTTAAAAGATTTTGTTTTTATTGGACTTATTGACGTTATTTTTCAGGGACTTCTATTTTCTTATTTATTGCGTTCAATTGCACTATATTTTTTGTTTAAGTTAGAAAAAGATGCAACCCATTAGTTTATAATAAATATGTAGTGGAACATCCCGACCCTGGGACTCAAATGGAACAAATCTCTCACACCTATTGTTGTTGATTATTGTTTACTGTTTGATCTGATCAAGATTTTAAGATTTCACACAACAAAAAAGGTAATAAAAGTTTGTAGGATATGTTCTGATATTGTATCGGGTCAATACCTGTATCGGCCAATACTCAAGGTGGCAATATCGGTATCGTATCAGAAATAAAAAAGTTATTTCGGGACACCCTGTAAAGCATAGGGTAACTGAGTCAGAGTCAGAAACATGCAAGAGTCATAGAAGAATTGTCAAATTAATCATTATTGGCTAAATGCCACAGTTAATTGTGATTAATTTTGTTGGCAATATGGCCCAACAATAACCCTAGTACACACCCCTGTGGGACTTCTTTTTCTTTTGTATTTTCACTAGAGATGAGACGAATGGTTCTTTGAAGGGATCCGAATCCTGATGAGCCATTCATTTCATAGAACCGTTCAAAAGAGATGTTCCATTGTCGTCTTGTGTCATAACGTAGAGAAATGTGTCATGTGGGCGAAACCACGTGTTTTGTCAAGAAAAACCTGCCTCCCATTGTCTTCCAGCTGATGTACTGCACTTGTCTGCTTGTTTTCTGTGAAAAAGTGAAGGAGGGGCGATTGTCTCTGTGGTTAAGAAGGAAAATATTAAGATTTACAAATAGTAAGAGTAAAGAAAATCTATGAATGGCTCTTTACTGTCTGCAGCTCAGTTCCTGACGTTCATTAGATAAAGTTTGTAAAACCTTTTCTTTACCAAGTGGTCTGCCTCTTGGATAAATTACAGCAGGAATCTACTGCGGACATTGTTTGGCTCTTACAAAATATAAAGCGCAGCTTGTAAACAACCCAGGAAGACAACTCATGGGAGAAGTAAAACGTCTACCTTCTAAACAGATTTCTTCAATCTGTTTAGCAGATTCCTGTTTAGTTGTATCTTGTAATAATAAATTATTCAACGATGTGTCTGTTAGTCTAAGTTATTTGTCACACTCGATGTGTTTCTTCACATGAGTCGATGCGTCCCTACGCTTGCAGAGTGTGTGAGTTACGCAAGTTTTGGCCATGAGCAGCTAACTGCATCACTCCCTCATAATGACGCCCATCTGGTGTGGAGCTCCCTCCGGTCAGCTGCAGAGCAGGAACACGGAGCATCTGAGCAGCTCACCATTAGGTGGGCAGCTAGTTACAACTATTGATTACAGTTACACAACCGCCCCCCAGCTGCTCCATACATGGCAAACACATCCAACAGCTTCACGTTTGAAGCCAATCAGCCATTATTAACAACATTAAGGGTGCGAGAGGCTTGAAAATGCACCACCGAACTATTTTTTGCACGCTCAGCACTGTCTGCTCTCATTCAATCTGACGTTACCAAAGTGCTTCGCTAGCAAAACAACTAATTTAAAGCTGATGGTGGCCATCGTGGAGATAATCGAGCTTGAAGTGTGAAGAAACAGAGGGGATGGTTGTTACTCGTCTCTCTGCCGTCCGCTTCAACAATAAACAAAGAGGCTGAAACCAGTGTGTGCCTTTGCAAAACATGAACAAGCTGTCAGGAGAAGAGGCTCGCTCACAGCTGCTGGGTGGATGATGAATTTACCGGACCTTTCTRTGGATTTTACAACATAAATAAGGGCTGCTTAAACATTTACGTTTCGAGTACCATCACAATGTAATCCAGAACAAGCCACAATCGCTCCTTTATGTTCGCAAGACAGATCTCTCTATTTCTGCTGTATATTTACATGTTTCATGGAGGAATACATTATAAGCTGAACGGACAAAGAAGTCACATTCTTTGTTGCACTGAGAAGAGTCAGCAGATGCTTTCAGCAAGTGATGCACAGAAGAAAACACATCCAACATATTTAGATTATTTAATATCATGATAACTAAAGTTCCAGTTGAGGTCAAAGGCCTCACGGGCAGGATAATCATACTTTGTGCCTTTTTATGATTTATTTAAATCATTTTATTTCCAGGTTGAGGATGGGTAATGACAACACAACATACAGATTCAATATTTCAAGTTTAAATTTTGAAAGTTGACCTCGATTACAGGCTTTTTACATCCATAACCTGTTCCTGGAATGATTCTGTCTGTATGTTTGACCAGTCTTCTTGGCAAAATTGGTTTATTTATATTACTTGGTTTCCTATCTTGTAAAACACAAATCATAAATTGTCAATCATGTTGSGGTTGGGGCCTTGGAAAGGCCATTTCAGAAACTCAACGTGAGCCGAGTTTATCCAACCAGAAACCAGTTTTGTTTTAATCACAATCATTGTGCTGTTGGAACACCCAACTGTGTCCAAGTTTCAACCYTCTWACCGTTGTTCTGAGGAGAGTCTTCGTTCTTCATTATTCAGTATACTTTGTGCACCAGCACCACAGCATGACACTGCCACTGCCATGTTTCCAGAGTGTTCTCAGGTTTGAAAGCCTCGCCTCCAAATGTACTTCTCTTTGTAATCAAATAGCTCAGTCCCTGTCTAATCGTCACCCTTTCTTTCACAAGACTTGTCCATGTGGGTAGCAGCAAGTTTCAGTCAAAGCTGAAGGTGTTGCTTTTGGAGCAAAGGTTTCTTTTTGTAGGCAGGGCCCTGTCAGTCAGTGTAAAACTTGCTTCACTGTGACCCCAATATTGGTGGTTCCTGGATTGTACCTGGACAGTCAAAACAATTGGGTTTCTGTTTTGGATCTTTACTGAGTTCTTTGGACTTCCCCTACTGCTCTGGTTGTTGGTCAGTCCAACAAGAGCTGTGAAACTGTTTCATGCTGAGAAACAGTTGCAGTCAATCACGACCACTAAGAAGTTGTAAAGCCTTGGCCTTGTCACAACCTTCAGCACCACTTATTTAAGATTAAAATGAATGTATGTATATATTTGAGCCTGCACGTATAACGTTCACCCTGTGTGATTTAGAGAAAATCCATAATAAACCATAGAAGTTGTTCTGCCATGAAATGCATAATCAAAAGCCACAAATTAAAAGGGTGTAAGTACAGTTTTGACCACATCTGTATTTCTTTAGCGTTGCTTCATTACTGAATGTGGTTTCAGTTGTGGGTGTGACGTACCACACGCTCATCTAAAAAACTGTTCGCCATCAAGGGAGACACTTTTCTCTACAAGTTCGTTCAGCTCTCCGGAGGCACGCCGATTTCCCAACYTGCATACTTTGTATCCACTGCTGATCTCCTCCCTCGGGCGTCTCTMGCAGAGCACCACAGCGAGAATGAATAAATAACATGAAGGTGTGGCTGAACGTCTGGGATCCTGACTCAGGATTCCATCTCCCTGACGGGGAACCTGGACGGTGTTCGCTTCGGTCGCCTAGTGACGTCTTCCAGGAAGGCGGGAAACAATCAAATGGACAGAGCAACGACCATCTAAACACACACACACACACACTTTTACACACACACACTTAACCCAACAAGTGAGCTCAGATGAAAACTGATACGGAGCAGGAGGCGTGCTGAAGGTACTCGTTGCACAGATGTTGGCAGTCAGAGTGGACAGTCAAACAGAGCATTGTGTCACTGCCCCTGGATACATTGTGTGT
>NW_013954614.1:0-4935 GCF_001266775.1 Austrofundulus limnaeus | reverse complement strand
AGAGAGAGAGAGAGAGAGAGAGAGAGAGAGAGAGAGAGAGAGAGAGAGAGAGAGAGAGAGAGAGATTGGACACATTTGGTGGGAAATAATTGAGACAATTTTATTTGAGTGTTTTATTCATCCATCTATTTTCTATTTTGTCACTGTGCTCTTAATCATGCAGACTGAATTTGTGAATATCTGCAGTGTGTATACTTCTTCCTGCTTCTTGGTATTGGTTAGCTAAACACCAGCCTGCTGCTCACTTTTATGGTTAAAATCTGGGAATTAGGCATGTAATAACACATGGATACAAACACTTGGGAGCCACAAATGCTTACTCATCTTACTCCATGAAGAGAAGACAGCAGTCATATACAACTGTGGACAAAATTGTTGGTACCCCCTTGGTAAAAGTAACTAATCATGCAAAATCCACTTTTCTAGCTGTTAAATATTTAAAAAAAAACATTTGTTGTGTACTTGGAGTCTCTATAGGAAAGCAGAATAGGAGTAAGTTTCTACTGGTGCTGCATAGATATGTTTATATTCTGTTTAGGTCATATATTTTAACCTGTTCAGTTTTTCTATTTTCTATTACCTTTTATATGTCACAGTTTTTGTGACACAACTGCCAAATAAGATCTAGGCTTACCAAGTACAGTTTGGTGGTCTTCATTCTCCTCTGGCTCTGGGTCAGACTCTGGCTCCAACATATGAAGCTGGATGGACAATTCTTCCCTTGTTGACATCTTTTAAATAATTTTAACATAAAACGTTTTTGTGCTGCTATTTTGTCGTAAACCCTTCTGTCAAACTGAAGTGGACTGCTTTGGAATGTAGATGAGAGTGGGGGTGGGGAGGTGAAGTGCCTCATTTGGATTTAAAGAGACAGCCTCAAAATGAGCTGATCTGCAACACACCTCAGAAAAGAGGTGAAAGAGGGGCTTCTGGAGTTACAATAAGGAGGGATTCAGACCAAAGCAATGAAGTTCCACTTTATATAGACCCCAAGTGAAGGATTTAAATGTGATAGAAGGATTTAAAAGCATCATTTTAAGACCAAAAACACCCACAGTTCTTAGGTGTTTTTAGCTGTGTGTTTTGGGTCATTATCCTGTTGGAGGACACATGACCTGCTATCAAGACCAAGCTTTCTAACACACAACCCATTTCTGTCCGTAATGCCTTGATAGTCTTGAGATTTCAATGTATCCTGCACAGATTCCAGACTGACAAGACATGTGTCAGATGCAACCAAGCAGCCCAGAACATAACCAAGCCTCCTCCGTGTGTCACAGTGTGGACAGTGTTCTTTTCTTGGCATGCTTCATTTTCGGGTCTGTGAACAGAAAGCTGATGCAACTTCTTGCCAAATAGCTCCAGTTTTGTCACATCTGTCCAAAGATCATTCTCCCAGAATCTTTGTGGCTTGTCTGTAAGCACTGTGGCAAATTCCAGTCATTTTTTATGCTTTACTTTCAACAGTGGTGTCCTCCTTGGTCATCTTCCATGTAGTCCACTTTGGCTCAGACAAGGCCTGATGGTGCGATCTGACACTAGTGCACCTTGACCTTGGAGTTCACCTTTAATTTCATTGGAGGTTGTTCTGGGCTTTTAGGTTACCATTCATATTATCCTTATCTTCCTCTGGTGGTCATGTCTAGTCGGCTAAATGGTAAATGGTACTGAACTTATAGAGCGCTTTTCAAGTCCCTCCAGACCCCAAAGCGCTTTACACTAACAGACATTCACCCATTCACACTCACATTCACACAGTCTAGTCTATAATTGTCTTTGTAACATCACTTGACAACTCTCTCCTTGGCTTTCTGTGGTCCATGTACACACCGTGTCACCAAACAGCACAGTGACTACTTGTCAGCCTTTAAATAGGCAGGCCGACTGATTGTGACTTGGTGCTGTATAAATAAACTGAACTGAATTGAATTAAAAGCTTGAAGACACCTGCAATGCTAATTAGAGGACACACCTTAGTTTAACTTCATCTCCCTATGGTCAAATTATTTTCAATATTTTCTAGAGGTTTAGCCTGTTTCATTAGTTTACTTTTAAATGATTCTGTTGAGCCACATTTGTAAACCAATGTCTGATTTTCTCTGGTTAATTTTCAGTATATTTTTATTTAATATTTTTGTCATTTTCAAGTTATTTCAGTTACTATTGTGGGTTTTTCAGTCATAAATTGAAGGGTAACAACAGTTTTGTCCATGTTTGTTATGTTTCTTGGTTTCAGTAATCTGAGTTTGTCATGTCTAGCTTCTATAACTGGTTCGACTCTCTGACTTTTTCTTTCACCGTAAAATCATTGTTTATTTGTGACATGAGAGCAAAAACACAATTTGTCCCCAGTTAAGTCGGATAGAGAGTGAGAATCTAATGCAGGGGTGGCCAATCCTGGTCCTTGAGGTCTGCTATTTTGCATGTTTTACTTGTTTCCATGCTCCAGCACACCTGATTCAATGATTGAATTACCTCTTCAAATTCTGCAGAAGCCTGTTAATCACCCATTCATTTAAATCAGGCGTGTTGGAGCAGAGAAAGCTCCAAAACATGTAGGATAATGGTCCTCGAGATTCAGGATTGGACACTCCTGGTCTAATGTGTCATAAAATGGTATCAGCAAAGGCAGCTTTAAAGAAAAAAAGGTCTGGTGGTGATTTGTGCGCAGGAAAGCCCTCTATCATGCTCGATCAGCTGCTGCTTTTGCATGACTAATGCTGAAATAACATATCGTTGTCAGACAAGGCATGTTCACCCAGCTGTTTCATTTTTTCCTACAAATACACTCAATGATCTCCTCCAACACACATTCTGCACACTAACTCACTCTTATCTTTGCCGGCTGACACCATTTTGCTCTCTAACAATCTTGCTAATTATAATTGTTAATTAATTCTCTGCCTGTGTCCTCATCAGGAGACTAATAACCTACATTTCCATTAATTAGACCTTCAACCCTTCGCTCCCTCTCTTCGTCTCTTTGTCCCACACCAATCCAACCCTTCATCCCCTACTTGTTCACCTTTCTTGCTGCTGCCGGCTGCTGCGGTCTCTCAGGAACATGGACAGGGATTAATTGTGCATAAGCGTATTTGCATTACTGACATTGAGAGGACAAACACTTGTTTGCACAATCACTCTGTCAGGGCTGAAGTCCCATATGGAAGGAAAAAAATTCCCACCAATTTTATATTAGTAACAAATTGTTAGAATTTTTTTGAAAAACATGTTTTACTTTAATTTTCACTTTTAAATCATATTACACATTCTATACCTTGAATTTTTACTTTATTTCTACCATATCCATGCAGATATTTACAGTATGATTTCATAAACTCACCTCCTCCTCACACACCAGCTGCAGTAAAGATGCCATGACATATGGACTGGCCTGTGACCAGCAGCTTTGCAATTAGTGCGCAACCTGTTCTTCAGCCTGAACTGCAGACAGTCTTATATTTGATTCAACATATGGAACTATATCAGCTGCTGAGAAGCTCAGCAATATGAATGAACAACAGAAGAAACTGTCCATTTCTTAGACCATCATTACCGGATCATCTAACCACCTTACTTATATTTAGCTCTGTCCATGATGGACAGACGGTTTGTTCAATTCTCCTAATTTTGAGTTGCCACTTGTTCCAAATATATTTGGCACAAAAAGTAAGTAAATTTGTGTTTGGTAGATTATTCCTTTGTTGTAACAATGCTTCTTGGTAATAAATTGATTTGCACCTGATTTGCAGCACCTGGTACCAGAAGCTCAAAACACGTGTTGATAGAAACGGTAAGCACTAATTTCCTTACATTTTATGCGAAGTTTAGTTGCAGCCCAGTGAGATACATCTACAATCATGGTTAAACTTTTTCTACATCTTTTCAGATTATAAAAGTGACTGATTAATATTAGTAATATTAGTAATCAATATTTATGAAAACATTACAGCAAATGGGACTTAAAATGTTTTGTAACTTTCAGAGTCACAGTTAGGTGTTTGACACAATCAGACTTACTTTCTCAGGTTTTATTTTACACATTTTATTCCATCTTCATTTGTATATTTCTCAGGCTGTTGTTCTTTTCTCTCTTAAGTTTTCTAAGAAAACAACAAACATTGGAAACTTTTTTTGTCATTAAAATATGTCAGCACCATCACTTTAGTAGAACTTTTTAAGAAACGTCAGGACCAGGAGATCAGAACCCGACTGAGGCTTTTCTGTTTGGAGTTTGCATGTTCTCCTTTTGCAAACAGTATGTGGGTTTTAGGTTAGCTGGAGACTCTGCGTGCGTGCGTGCGTGCGTGCGTGCGTGCGTGCGTGCGTACGTGTGTGTGTGNACTTGTTTGGATTTTCTGTGTGGGTGGGGTGTCAGCTTCACACAGCTCAGGCAGGTGGGTTCAAAACATACAGTATGCTCTTTAAACAGATTTACACAAAGATGGACACATCAATCCAAATTCATTTGTACTTGCTGCACTAAATTATTGCACAGTATTGTAGGGCGTGTATTTATTTATCTACAGTCTTTTTGTAAAGCTAAGTTTAGGTCCTGACATGCTAATGTTAGCTAATAAATTTGCATGGATATTATACTGAGCAGCAGACCAGTTCAGCAGTAATCACAGTTATTCTCTTTGTTTCAGAACAGTCACTCCTCTGGTTGACAAACCATGAGTGTTTGTGGTTTTTCTCTTCCAGAAAATTTTCAACCGGCTATCATTTTATCTCATAAAAAAGGTAATCTCAGAAAAGGTGAGGGACAATTAGCTGGTTTTAACATTGTGGCTTTTTCACACCATGGTGTACCTTAAAACTGAAAACTCACCGATGCGTGCTGCAATCACTGACTACACTGCAAAAACGGTCCACCTAACCAAGTTTTAAAACCTTATATCCAGCCAAAAAGTCTTTTTGATCTTGTTTTGAGAC
>NW_013954613.1:35532-35766 GCF_001266775.1 Austrofundulus limnaeus | reverse complement strand
TCTATTTGTAAATATTAAGTTTCTGACAAGTCTACTTGTAAATATAATGTTTCTGACAAGTCTATTTGTAAATATAACGTTTCTGACAAGTCTATTTGTAAATGTAATGTTTCTGACAAGTCAGTAAATATAATGTTTCTGACAAGTCTATTTGTAAATATAATGTTTCTGACAAGTCTATTTGTAAATATAATGTTTCTGACAAGTCAGTAAATATAATGTTTCTGACAAGTT
>NW_013954613.1:32658-34532 GCF_001266775.1 Austrofundulus limnaeus | reverse complement strand
GGGGGTAGCACCTCCTTTGGATTTAAAGAGACAGCCTTAAAATGAGTTTATCTGAGACACACCACAGAAAAGGGGCGGGGCTTGTGGAGTTACAGTAAGGATTTCAGACCAAAGCATTGTGGTTGTGTCTCAGTTCATGGGCTGCATCCTCATGAGAAGGTACTCATGAGGACCGGGCCAATTAGGCCACACCCCCTGGTCCAGGTAGGCTGCATAAAACTGCCGTAATATCAGACGGTCTAACCTTCGTTTTGTCCACTCTCTACCCTGTTACCATAATGATCAGTTTCATATCAGACCGAAAATGTGTTGGGACATCTATTTACACGTGTTTTCACTGGAAGAATAACTTCACAGTTAAAACATTACACGTAAATAAAAAAAAAAAAAACATTAATTTGGGTTTAATAAAAAGCTCATGTGACACCAGGACACTCTGATGGATCTGTCCTTTAAAACTCTGCCTCTCTTTCTGTTTACGTGCAAATGTTGTCCAGTTCAGCTCAAAACGAGGTCTTTGTTCTCAGACTGATCAGGTTTGAAACGTTTTAAACTCTGTTGAGCTTTAAGCTCAGTTCTTCCTCGTGTTGGACGTTCTGTAAGAGCAAAGCTCCAGCCAGCAGTGGATGCAGCTTTAACGTCCCTGCTTCAATTCCTCTCTTCTCTTCAGTCACACATTAAACCTGAGGGGCTGCAGCAGCTCTGAGCTCAGGTGGTCTCCTCATCCTCAGGCTGCAGGCTGGAACATCCCGAGGGGCGGAGCTTGTAACTGCTTCTTGTTGTTGTGTGTCTGACCGCAGCTCATGTTGTGAGCGATTTGTTGTGTTTTGTGTGTGGTGTGTTTTATCCTGAACACCCAGAGTTGTTCATCTGTATTTTCTTTGTGTTTGATGCTCCTGCCTTAAGGCCCAGGACTTCTCTCAGTGGGATGCACCTGCTAAAAGAAATGCTCAATTAGAAAATAAAAGGGCTTCTGTTTGTAAAACATCTGTAAAACCTGTCATGTGAGTTTGCTGGCCGAGGCCACCTCTGCTGAGAGAAGCTGAAAAAACCCCATAAAGAACAAAAGACTGTCTCCACCTGTGTTTGAATCTTTTTTATCTCAACCTGTGGGCAATAAGCACCTCTTCAGTCTTTTCTTCAGCACTGAAGCAGCAGAGCGGAGATTTACAGCTGTAGACAACATCTTTTATTCAAGTCTGAGAGTGAAATAAATAGGTGTTAATACCTCTGCTTCACAGCTGGACCAAAGCCTCGTTCTACATTCTGACATACGCTCACAGTGTGGAAGAAGTGTGTTAAAGCTGCTCCCCTGCAGCAATGTCCCTAAATACAGCATGAGACAAACTGGGTTCACAAATCTGGACCTGATTAAGTGTGATAACATGGGAATTAAACGTCTAGCATTCCTTGAATGGATGCAGAATGCCCACTTCCTTTCATACTGCTTGCTTTAAATGTGATTAATGACAAATTTATTGTGTTTTTGGTCAAACCTTGACAATAACATTCTGCACAATTTCACACAATGACTCCGGCAATCTCATCAGACCTCTTAAAACGTCTGAAAAGTAATATCCAGTAGATGTACATCCAGTTGTTTTCTTATAGTTTCATTGGAATCTGTGCAGTGATTTTTGACATATTTTACTAACAGACAAACAGGGTTGACTGTGTTGGGACAATGTTCAGCTTCTGCCAAACTGTGGCTGAATATTTGTGGAGACGTTGTCTAAATCAGGGCTTCTTAACCTTTTTGACCTCGGGGCCCAATTTACTGAACATAAAGTGACACGAGGTCCAGTCAGACATTACCAATGTATGGATCAAAATGATAATTATTATAAAGCTTGGTTTAATTTTTATTGTATTTA
>NW_013954613.1:29693-31658 GCF_001266775.1 Austrofundulus limnaeus | reverse complement strand
GATTTCTCAGCAAGGAATGCTGGGTAAATACTGGTCTGTCTGACATGAGGTGGAAGAGGGCGGGGCTTTTCAGAAAACTTCTTTCAACACTGCATGGTGTTATATTACAACACTGTTAAGTGTTACATAAGACTTAACTGTGGCCGGAGCTTATTTAACACTGTCCAGTGTTGAGACAACACTGAGGAAATCAACACTGTGAATTAACACCAACAATGGGTGTGAGTGTACCCAGAAAGTGTTAAAATAACACTAGGGGGTGTTAAATCAACACCCAAAATTTTAACACTGAAATTTTAACACTCCTGTTTTTGCTGTGTACATATTAAAAAGTTGTTAAACATCTGAGTGGCGCACTACTGCTACTAGTGGTGAGAAAGTGTATTACACCTTATTCAAAATCAAAGCGGTCCCACGGCCCTCTGCGGCCCAAAGTTAAAACCTGTTGTTTTTTTGAGGCCCTCAAGGTGGCGCTCCCATGGGTTAAGAATCTCTGGTCTAAGGTCAGCTGGCTGTGCCATCTTCATTTGAGCTGAGTCCAAAAGTTAATTTGTTGTCAAAGTTTATTTACTCAGGAAATCTCATTAAGACCTCCAATCTCTTTTACAGGGTCTGTCTGGTCCAAGGTCTGAAAGACCAGGCCTGAGCAGGGATTGAACTCAGGACCTTCTTGCTGTGAGGTGTTGGTGCTAACCAGTGAGATGTTGTATTGTCACATAGTCAGCCCTTTTTGAATGTTTCAATAAAATGGAATGGAATGAAAGGAGTCATGAGATATTTTGCTAACAATATAGAAAAACAAACATACAGATTTAGAATCTCACATTGTCTATGCCTTTGGTGGTCTGCAAGAAAAACTGGTATGGTAATCTAAATTCTGTATTTTCTTCAGTAGCCTCACTTCATCCATCAGTTCTACACAACTTCAGTTGTTACAAATAGTTACAAATAACGTCAATATGAAAAAATATATTGTCCTTACCGATGAGCAGCAACCAAGGACAATCAAGACCTTAACTTTGAAATTAGGTTGTTATTTCAGTAATGTACTCAAACCATCTCATCAAACAAACAAAACCAAGTGTTACCCATTCATCTTCTTCCTCTTATCCAGGGTCAGGTCTCTGGGGCAGCAGACCCAGACTTCCCTCTCTCCAGCCACTTGGACCAGCTCCTCTGGGGGAATCCCAAGGTGTTCCCAGGCTAGCTGAGAAACATAGTCCCTCCAGCGTGTCCTGGGTCTTCCTCTGGGCCTCCTCCCAGTGTTAATGCCTCCCACAATTAATCAAGTGTTAAATATGAAATAAATAAAAATATTTCTTAGAAACTTAAAAACAAATTCCTATAAACTGAAATACAGTAGTTCCACAAGGAGTCAAGACAAATGTGTTACTGTGTGTGAGTGTATATTTGGATTTTGTTACTCTTTCAGGACCTTGAAAGTATCGTTTTATGGGATCAAAACCTGGTCCTAATATCAGGGGGTAGGGTTAGGGTAAAGGGTCAGGCTTTAGAAAAGACTGGAAAATAAATGGAAGCCAATGCAAAGTCCCCACGAGAACAGAAGAATGCGAGTGTGTGTGTGTACATGTTTTTGCTACCTGGTGGGGTCGATTTGTGACAAGGTCAGGGGTTTAATTTAGGACTAAGGTGTGAATACAGTTTAGGTTAGACTTAGGGTCTGTGAGGTTAGCTTTAGAGTAAGGGGTTAGCGTTGGACTGTAGAAATGACCTGTAGATGAATGGAAGTTAATTCAAAGTCCCCATGAGGATAGAAGAACAAACATGTGTGTGTGGGGATGGGTGGGGGGGATGTTTCTGGTGACATTTGGGGGCAATTTTAAGACAAAATGCCTACCTTTGGGGACAATTGGTGCATTTGGGGTCAAAAGTCGAGTTCCAGTTTGGTTTAAATGCCATTGGTGGGTTGGGGTTTGGGTTTAGGACCAAGGTGTGAATTGAGTT
>NW_013954613.1:27323-28693 GCF_001266775.1 Austrofundulus limnaeus | reverse complement strand
CATGAATACAGTACATCATGTCTATATGTCAGATTTAGCTAAACAACCTAATTTTCCTCTGTAGTTGCCTAGCAGGCTGATGGAGAGAATTCAAATCCATTATAATTAACATGCATACCAACATACATGACATATCATTTGTGACAGATTTCAACACATAAAAAGGAGTGTAATTTATAATAAAAAAATCATAATAGAATCTAAAAACAAGTTACATCCAACAGAGAACATTTTTTGCCATAAGACATAAGTACAGTTTTGATTATCTAGTAACCATTGCCGAAGTGATTTTTTAAGAGTTGAGGGATGAAATATTTCTGAGTTTTAAGAATTTGAAGTCTGAGCAGAAAATGACAACTGACTGACGGAACTTTTCCTGAATGGTATTTTACAGTCTCACCTACTAACGGCACTTGTAGTTTTGTATATATTATATTTGATTGTAGATGTAAATGGACAAACTGTGAAGGACCTTATATAGGTCTTACGTATGGTATGACATCTGAATAAATCATGGACAGATCATGTTTTCCCAGCTCAAAAAATTATGCTTTTTAAATATTTTACAATGATGATTTGTGTCAAGGTTTGTAGTAGATAGGCAGCACCCAAAATGCAGGCAGACTCAATGACTTGAAGGTAAAATAAAAAGAAAAAAAGCTGGCGTGGCAGCATAGAACGGATAAGGACAAGGGGCAACGGAGACAAGAGGTCAGTTAAATACAACTGAGGATGATTGGGGAGTGGAAACACCTGCGTGATTACAGACTATACAGGGTTCCTACAGCTTAAGGCAAGTTAAATCTAAGACTTTTTAATACTTTTTAATGCCACTTAAAAGAAAATTTAAGACCAACTTCAAAATAAACATAAATATGTGAAAAAAAACTGTTAGAAACCCAAATGTTTATTTTACCACAAAACAACTAGCTGTGGTAAATTTGGTAAATTGTTTTAAAAAATAAATGTTACCAATTATTTTAATGTTTGAGACAAATACAGTCATCCTACTTACAATGTGTTGACATGTTTAAGACCTCTGAAATATTGATTTAAGACATTTTAAGGCTAATTAAGGCCTTATTTTTGGATTGAAGAATTCAATGCCTTTTAAGACTTTTTAAAGATCTGCGGGACCCCTGTTATAGACAGGTTTGTGTGGTAGGCTGGAAAAACAGTAAGAAGCTACTGAGGGTAACATGACACAGGAAACAGAAAAACTAACAGGAAATGAAAAAATAAGACTCAAGATGAAGAATGAAACAGAAAAAGGAAGCATAAGATCAAGGTCTGCTCATAGAGTCTTTCTATTGGTTGTAGTGAGGTCTGACTTGGGACCAGCTCTTCATGCATATATATATATATATATA
>NW_013954613.1:23914-25867 GCF_001266775.1 Austrofundulus limnaeus | reverse complement strand
TATATACATAGTCATTCGGAAAATCTGATGTGACTGCTTCCATTCCCAAAACAACACTTTTGTTGGCATATCTTCAAACCCAATCAAGAACTGTGACTCTACTAGACTCTAAATATACTTGTTCTGTGTCAAATGAGACTGCACTCATGAATACAGCATCTGAAAATTAAACTGCAGAATTTTATTGCAGGATGTCCGTTATATTTTAGAAACCCTTGTAAAGTTGGTTAGTGCTTCCAAAGCTGTCTGACTGATGCCTTGGGACATTTGGTGGCATTTTCCATGTTTCAGTCGAATACTGGCTGACTCACCCAGTGTCTAATTCTGCCAATAGTAGAGTCAGTTTCACATTTTAGAAACACGAGATCCCGCCTACCTTCAGTTTTCAGTTGTAATGAATGTAGAAGTTGCTGTTTTAAAATCAAAGGGGGATGTGTGGCTGCAGACTTTAATCGTCTGCAGCCACACATAGTTTTTTTTAAATCATGTCTTTAATCAGGTCTGTGGGAGGAAACTGGAGTGCCCAGAGAAAACTCATGCACAGAGGGAACAGGCAAACACTACCCAGAAAGGGCTGGGATTTAATCCAGCAACCTTCTTGCTGAGAGGCATCAGCTCTACCAACTGAAATACCATATTGCCTGTATCGCTATACCTAAATGCATAACAATCTGAACTCATATAGGACTACAATCAAAAAAGACCACCACAAAAGCTCATCAGAAACTCAATTTGTCCATTAATGACTGATTGATGAGTCTTGCAAAGTATCTGGTTCACATATGTAAAATAGCGTATGTGCAAGAGATGCATATATCATCAGTCAGGTTCTCAAAATGTGGGAATGTGGATGAAATTATCAACAGCGGTCTCTCTTTTTTTAGATTTCTATCAATGTTACGTACTTCTCTGTAATGAGATACCCCATTATTTTATTCTGTTCTTGATTTATATTTCAAGTGGTCTTTTCCTTCTGCCTGGAATCAAAAACACAGCAGGGGGGCCAAGGCCTGCAGACAGCATGAGAGTGATGATAGAGAGAGACTGAGCTCACATCTTTAAGTTTCCCCCCCATGGAGACTAATTAACCTTTCAGGTCCCCGTCATTGCTGCAGTGAATAAGTGTGTCCGTGTGCGCATGTGTAGCATCATACTGCTGCCATACGTATACAATGTGGGGGCTAATGGCGTTTCCTCTAAACTTCTGTTCCTCATTGCCAAATTGTCCTCTGTTTCTGACATACAGTAGCTAATGACGAGAACATAAAAAAGAAGTTTGCTCAAAAAAGTTTGAGCAGAAGTCTCTACTAGACTGTTTTTTAAACAAATAACCTCCACTATCATTACCACTGTCATTAAAGGCATGCAATCATGTAATTGCCAATGTTTGTCGGTTAGAAACATATCTCATGGCCTGCAGGACATATTGATGAAACTCAGAAAACAATCACTGGGTATACATCTGCAACGGATTAACCTTTTGAACTAATAGCCTATTTGCCACGGACTTCCAATTCTAGCACTTCCACAGTCTTTTGCCACGCACCGGTCTTCCGGTTCGCAGGCAACACAGTGTTAGCAAAAGATTTTTTCACTCAACAACAACTCTTAATGACCTCCACAGTACAGAATTAGCATATTACATGTACCAACATTAACACAGGAGACATACAGGTCCAGCAAAGTGGAAAAAAAATCACTCCAAAGTGGATTTTAAGGGCTCGACACACAGGAGGCGACATCGATCGCGCTCCATTCATTTCCTGTGGAGCCTGTGCGGTGAGGCGACAATCGCTTGCCCTCCTCCAGCTAAGCGATCGGCGAAAATGGTGCATGTGAAATTTCGCGCTTGTACACGTACACGTGCACACGCGAGCATGAGACGCAACATATGAAAGTTGAAAAATGTTCAACTTTTGCCACTGTCGCTTAGCGTACAACCAATCAGCGAGG
>NW_013954613.1:20669-22672 GCF_001266775.1 Austrofundulus limnaeus | reverse complement strand
GTTGTGAGCATGCATGTATATACAAGATCTCTCCAATGGAATGTTTCAAAGTGACTGTGGTGGACCACAGACCCAACCCGCAACGCCAGAGGCCAACATAAGGGAGACCAGTGCCAAAGATCCCAAGAGGGACCCCAAGTGCGCAGCCCCAGTGACACCTGCGCCGGAAGGGCGCGTGTGCTCAGCATGCCAACGCACATAGCGGTGCTGAAAGGAAAAAATGTCCCCCGAGAAACAGTTCACTAGCCGGCTGTGACTGTCCTGTGAGGAAGTGGGCGGAGTCTCTGCTTGGGACGAGTTGGGCTCAAGTTGGGGTGGGCTGAGTCCGGCCTGTGACATCACAGGCCGCGGGAAGTTGAAAACTTGTCATTAATTTACATAAAAAATACATTTACTTAGAGTAAATACACGCCTGGGTGCATTTTTCTGGTCCTAGGACTGTTTTTTTTTTTAAGAAGTACATACCCAAAGTTGAGTAAAAAAACCTTTTAAAATGTGAATTTTACATGATAGGTCCCCTTTAAAAAAGAAAAATCTGTAATATTTGTTTATTGAAACAATATTATTTGAACTCTGAATCTTCTTCATCTCTCTGATAGTGACTCAAAATAATCTAAAGAAATGTCAGATTTTTCTCTAAGTCTGTTTTGTTGTAGCAGCGCTCTGTTCACATGCTTTGACATCACTTCCTGTTGCTTCACATGCAAATATCTCAACAGCAGTGGGAATTATTTTTGCAACACGCTAATAATGTTATAATGCCTTTCTATTTATTTAAAACATTTCAAGTCACAGGCACTTTAAAGAAGGCTGTACTCATTTGTTTCAGTGTTAGGCAGATGGAGCACAGGTTTGTAGACATAGAATTGGACCTTGAAAGCAAACTTAAAAAGACACAATACGATAGAGATAAAATCGTATTTTATTATAAAGCCTATTTTTTAACCTGATGTTTTTGCCTAAAATTGCACTTCATTTTAAGACATAACTTTTAATAATTCTCAGTTGCTTATTAAAACATTTGAGAAGACTCAAGATAATAAAATAACACTGAATAACTGGCTCTATTGTTTGCCTTGTTAGTATCCAACTCGCTCGTCTAATTCTCCTTGTTAGACTGAAAACTCTGTCGGAGGTTTTCCTTTGCCTGAAACAAAAGATGAGAAGCAGCGAAGCAGAAATAGTGCATGATCACTTGACAAAAAACGTGTCTGCTCAGAGTCTGTCCTGCCGTCCCATTCATCAATTCATCCCTGCAGACATGTTCCTCTCTCTGCTGAGGTCCGTCTTCCCATCCCCTCTGTGTTTCCTGCAGCCACCGTGATGAGTTTTGTCCTCTGTCCCTTGTAGAAAAACAGAGAAGAGACAAACGAAGTGTAAAAAGGAAGCGGGGGGTGTGTGCGGGGGAAGTACAGATCCTTTTGAGTGTCTGAGATCTGATGCTGAAAAGCTCTGTTGTTGCAACAGAAAGTCCCCCGTTGAGTGAGAAACCGAAGGTTAATAATTACCTTCATCTGTCAGTTCAGTTCAGTGGGATTATCAGAGATTAGATTACACTTTTGAATTTAAGACAGTCAGTAAGAGCCGGCTATATGTCAAACATTAGATTTGTACAATGATAGCTTATCGATTGTCATTATTGATCCCATGCTGAAAAGTGCTCAGTAATGTTCATTACTAAGTAAAGTTCTCTGTCTCCATCTTCTGCTGCTTATACCAGGTCCAGGAGAGATCCAGGTCATCTCTACCTGACTCTGAAGGCTCCCACATGTTCGGGTTTATACTGTCCAGGAGCCATGCTGACTCTGCATGCACTGTAAAAAATAACTTGTAAGATTTACTTGAGAAAATCCTGTAAACAATTTGCACTAACGTTTAAGTAAATTTAAATGCTACAAATTTATGTAATATTTTCTCATTATTATCTAAAAAAAGTTATTAAGAACATAGTTAAAGATTTGTGAATAAATCAGGTAAATTTTACTTAATTTGCTCAATTAAAT
>NW_013954613.1:16602-19903 GCF_001266775.1 Austrofundulus limnaeus | reverse complement strand
CACTTCAATATTACTGGGAAAATTACTTTTTTCTACAGTAATATTGATATATAATATAATGTGTATTGTTTATTTAGTAAATTCTAGTAGTTTAGAAATTTTGATATTTTTTGTAAAATTTAAAAGAATAATTAATTAAATGTTACTACACACAAAAAACATTTTTTCAGTGTACTGTCCACGGGTGGTTGAGACTACATACGTCTCGAACCTGACAGATTTCTAATTTCTCACAATTTCAGTCATGGCGTCAGCAGTCCAGGAGTAAGAGATGGAATGTATTTTAGTTTTAAAACAACAAAAATAAAATAACAACCTTACCCACGGTCTGAGCTATTTCCCCCACTAATGCTTTGCTCTCTGAAACTCCTTGTATTGATGTATTGAAAAGAAATGTGTGTTCATTTACCTTATTATGTGTTTTTACCAGATCCACCAATGTATGAATGATTGAATATGAGAAGAGCTCAAACAACAGCACACTGAGCGCTCAGTCTGAAGACAGCTTATTCTCATTACTGCAGTGATGTCATCATCTTCAGGACCTGACTCTGCCTATTTTCATTACATCATCAAAAAGGGCTACCCTACGGCCTGGGTCAGGTCCTCATACAATTTTCCTGTTCTAATGTTAAAACAACAGTTCAGTTTAAGTGTTGACGGTGTGTTCAGGCCTGCAGCTAATCTAATATTACCTCCTGCCCTGTGTAACTATAGATTATAGCCATCCAGACCAGTCTGTACACAAAATTATCAGTTTAATCACAAAACTAGTCACACAACACTTTATAAACACATTATTCACGTAAGAAAATACTTTGAAATGTGTGGTGCTTTTAAAAGTCAGTAGTAAACACACCCAATAAATGTCTTCAGTATCATATAGTTTATGTTTTCTGATGTCTTCCCTGTGACGCTCTTCAGAAACAAACTCCATTTCATCCATAAGATGGAGCAGATTCTCAACTTCATCTGCTTGGTGTTCCATCCAAAACAGTTCGATGTGAGCAGCAGTTTATTGTGCGACACTGAGGATCTGTGTGTGTGTGGACCTGTCCGGTGAACATCCCCTTCATGTCCACATTGGGTCCGCCTTGGACCTCTGTACACCCCCCCCAACCCCACCACTCCACACATCCCGCCCATGACTCCTGCAGGCTCTTGGCAGTAACAAAGCAAACAATGGGTGAAAGTGAAATTTAACTGTCTGCTGAGCTGCTGACACTACTTCTCACTCAGTGAAGCTCTTTTCAGATTCAAAATACCTTTGAGGAAATGTATTTTCAGATGTAAACTGCATCATAGCAGCCCCGCCCCCCCGAACAGAAGCAGAAGGTGGTTCTTAAAGAGACAGAGGCCAATTTCAAGGTGTTTAGAAGAGGAAGTGATGAGAAGATAAGTTTATTTTCTATTTAAACATAAAAACAGCATTTTAATAACAGCTAAAGGTGACATAGATACTTTATTATGGTATAGTATTTAAATATATGCCTGAGAAACACATAATATTGGCCCTTTAAAATGAAATAAACTCCATTTTCTCAGATGGCTAGTGCACCGATCTGAAGATGTCTCATCAGTTCTGGGAGGAAAACTGAACTCTCTTTTTTCCTGTTTTTCAACTAGCTGCTGTTATCAGACAAGTCAAATAAAAGCTTTAATTGTCAGGGTCAGATTACAAACCAAAACATTTCTCTTGGGACAAAATATTATTTTCTTTGGCAGCTGTTAGCTTGATGTATGAAACATGAGAGAAAAGCAGTGCAGATTTCAAACTGCATGGTTAAAATGACACGTTATGTCAATACTCCAGGTTCAACTAATGTGATCAATACAGCACCTGAATAATACAGGTTACAGAATCTAATGATTTATTTTCTTTCTTTATTTCCATAATCACAAAAAATAAAACAAACCGCTTTGTGAGTGACGAGGACAAATACATGAGAAGCTTTTTCAGACCACAGTTCAGTTTAGTTAGAGGACCTGACCTGTCATGTTGGAAGAAAGCTCCTTCGTGCTATGTTTTTATTAGTTACTATAGTTTATTATTTATTAAAACATGGTTTAAACTGAATATTTATTGTTGATTTAGTGGTGTGTTGTGTTAGGTAGCTGCATGGGGAACATTGAGTTGGATGTCTGGGTGTGTGTACAGAGTTGAGGTTGCAGGAAAGCATATTTTAGATGTGGGAGAGTTCTTTTTACAGCACATTAAAAGCAAAACCCAACTGGGAGCGCTGCTGTGTGATGTGTCACTGGCAGCATGTTAACTGACACACTGACAACACACACAACGTGTCACGCTGTGGTGCAATGGAACAACTAAGATCAGCTTTTAAAGACAGTTTATTTAACTTTTTTTTCTCACCAGAACAGACAATCTTATAGGAAATGAATACTTTTGCTACAATCTTGAAACTGAAAACATTTCAGTGTGTGTGCGATTTATTACATTTAATTTAGCAGCAATTCATCTTAGGACACTGTTGTTTTCTTCACAACTACAAATCTGTATCCATTTTTATAATGTGGGAGGAAATAGTGCCACAATTAACCAAGAGAAAAGCTTTCAGAGCTGATGAAAGCTGGTCTGTGGACCCAGATGTCCAATGAGAAGTGATCACAACTGGGACATTACAGCATCACGTCAGCCCAAATGGCCAAATGAGCACAAGTTGAGTGAAATTGAGGAAATGCTAATTTTTGTTGACAAAAAAGTCAATGTCAATTTATTTATATAGCACAGTTCAGTTCAGCCAATTGAATAAAGCAAAAAAGAAACACAGAATTGTAAAAAAAAACAATAAGATCTGTTTAAAATAGAGACGTAGAACATTGAAAACATTAGCTTTAAAATAATTCAACCAGAATGAAAAGCTCAAGAAGTAAAAATGAGTTTTAAGCAGAGATTTAACAGTTTTAACAGTCTGAATGCTAAGAGGTAAATCATCCCAAAGGTTTGGGCCAGAAACTGCAATGATGGCCTAGATCTGTAAAAGAAACTGGTTGGATGACTGAAGTGCTCTAAGTGAAGTGTGGATGTTAATGAGATCACATAGGTAAGATGGGGCCAGACCTTTTAAAGTTTTAAAAGTAGCAATAGAATCTTATAATGTATCCTAAAAGGAGCAGAAAGCCTATTATTGTTAAATGTAGACGAGCCAGAAATGAGGATACGTGTTCTTGTTTTTTTAGTTCCTGCTGTGTTCAGGGAGACTTGTAATCAATGCAGAGAAGATTTATTTATCTATCTATCTATCTATCTATCTATCTATCTATCTATCTATCTATATATATA
>NW_013954613.1:14759-16458 GCF_001266775.1 Austrofundulus limnaeus | reverse complement strand
TTGGACAGAAGTTGTTTATTTTATACGTAAATGATCTGGTAAATGTGTCAGGGTTGTTCAAATGTGTTTTATTTTCAGACGACACTACATTTTTTTGTTTTGGTAAAAACAACAGATGTTGGAAATGATGCAGATAGAATTAGCTAAAATACAAACCTGGTTTAAACTTAATAAATTATCATTAAATTTAGATAAGACAAATTATATGATATTTAGTAATAGAATGAAAACAACTGATGTTCCATTTAGAATCGATGGTACTGAGATCTGTAGTCAGTGAAGTAAAGTTTCTGGGTGTCATCATAGATGAAAAGCTGACATGGAGACCTCATATAAATTATTTAAGAACAAAAATAGCCAAATCCATTATTGTACAAAGTAAAGGATTTATTTAATGATAAAGGTCTGTTTATATTATATAACTCAATAATTGTTCCACACTTGATCTACTGTAGTGATGTTTGGGGAAAAGCATGTAAAACAATTACAAATCCTGTTTTTATTTTTTTTTTACAGAAAAGAGCTGTAAGAATTATCACCAGAAAGCATCACTATCACCCATCAAACACATTGTTCCATCAGTTAAAGTTATTGAAATTCTATGATTTGGTTGATTTTGGCATTTTATCAGTCTTGTATCAGGCTCATAAAAACACATTACCTTCAAACATTCAATCACACTTTGTTAAAAGAGAGAGTTGTTATAATCTCAAATGGATAAAGATGTTTTTTTAAACCCAAATTTAGAACCAGTTTAAAGGAACAGACTACTTCAGTCCAGGGTATAAGATTATAGAATAATCTGGAAGATGACATTAAAAATGCCAGATCAATGAGTATACTTAAGAGAATGATAAAGAATAATTTGCTGAAGAAATATGGAAGTATGAATTGTTGTTCAAGGAGTTAAACCTTTGTTATTTTTCTTTTAAATAGAATAAAGATTGTTTTTGATTGATTTTATTTATTTAAGAAAAAGGGGCAGATAAAATAAGATTTTATCTTCTTCTGCTGCCTTTCATTGCCTATTGTGATTTGTTTCCTATCCAAGTCATCTCAACTTTGCCATGCTTTTCCTCCTGCATACTTTGTCCTAGAGCTGCTATTGTAATTTATATCTGTAAAGCTCCTGTGGCGAATGATGGCTATGCCTTTTGGTGCCTGTAAAACTTATAGTTTATGAAATATTAATGTTAGTTCAGTGTTTACAATACTAATATGATTGTATTTTGATGTTTTACTATAATATTGTCTTAATACTGCTCGATCGTTGTAATATTATCCATTTTTGTGTCAATAATTGCATTGGCAATGTGGCCTCTTTCTGCACACATACAAACCAATCCCTGCCACCATCATCTGCCACAACTCCATTGGTCTAATGGTCTATGTCATGGACTTTCAAGTGCACAGCAAAAATGGGAGTGTTAATTCAACTCGCAGAGTGTTAAATTTAACACTTTTTCTGAGTTTATATAATTCTCACGGATTCTGAGTTAAAATTACACTTTGAAAAGTGTTAATATTTTAACACTTTAATAGTGTTAAATATTTGACACTATTGGTGTTATTTTATAACACTGTATAAAGTGCACTTTTAACTCAAAATGGTGTTACTCCTTTTCACTCCAAGTGTTAAATTTTTACTTTATATAGTGCTATTTTATGACAATAAAGTGCATTTTTAACACTAAAATTG
>NW_013954613.1:6832-11171 GCF_001266775.1 Austrofundulus limnaeus | reverse complement strand
GGTGGTGGTGGTGGTGGTAGTTGGGGGTCAGCGGTGCTCGACGGCTCCTCCTCTGAATAAATGAAAACTATGTAACACAGGTGTTTACACTTGAATTAAAAATATTTGATAAAAAAAAACGGAGCAGGACTAGAGAGAATTAAAAATCATTTCGATTTTTTTTTCTGTGACTGTATATGACCCACAGGGGACACGACATTAACAGCAGGAGTTATTTCATTCCATTCTTTGGCTTTAGCTGGTCCTTTAATTCCACAACGCTGCTACAAAGGACAGATTTCCTTTTCTCTATCTCGGAGAGCAGGACTTTAATCTCCGAACTCGTAAAGTTCTTCTTTTAACTTTTCGCTGTCATTTTCATGAATGGGCACTTCCTGATATCTGAAGCAGGAAACATTGCCTTATATGGTGATTTTGGGGTGGTAAWTATGCTAATCTCCTCTCCGCGTGCACTAGCAGCTGGACATGAACAGGTGGAAATCATCATGTTTACGCAGTTCATTTACACACTTTTCCTGAAGATAGAAGAGTTTGTTGAATCTGACGTGGCATGTTCGTATGAACCCTTTGTACGAACAAAAGTAAGAGAAATTTAGGATAAGAATACAAACACGTTCTTGTATAAGACCCATTGATCCAAAGAAATCAGGGCAGCTAATAGTGGACAAGGACGATCACAGATAGATGTCAGATGGTGCTTGAGCACCTGTCTTTCCCATCCGGACCACCAAGTGCCCCTGTCGAACCTGTTTTTCTTTTTGTTGTTGTTTTTTTACGCTCCATCTGTTGCCCTTGGTTGCACAATTTATTAGGTGTACAACTATAACAATATTTTTATTATTAATAATATTAATAATAATACTGCCCTTACACCCTCTCCTCACCACATACATGCACGGCACTCCCGCAGCACGCCTGTGCGGTATCGCTCAGTGAGCACTCTGCGTTCAGGCAAAGAGTTGTGCTTAGAAGCAGCTCCTCTCTCTTACCCTCTCCTGCACAACAGAGGACAGCAAACCAATAACAGGTAATTTACCCCTTGGTAAATTCTTCTCTCAGCATCCCACAAGTTGAAACAAAGTTTGAAAATTTGACTGATCAAAYTATGAAAAGTCAAAAAAAGGGGAAACAATTGACAAGAGTGGTTAAGTGGCTCCAATTTGCAACCATGTGCCTCCTTATTTTTGTCGCTCTGCCTTGAACMCAAGCAGTGTTTTGTTATTGGACCTCTGTGCTCATCATGGATTGTCCATAACGAACACCATGTTCAAGCATTAGGGTGTCCACATGTGCTCTTGGCACCAGGACACCCTAGGCCGAAGTTCGATGATCGACTTTGTTGTTGTTTCATCCGATCTGTGGCCGCATGTTTTGGACACTCGGGTGAAGATAGGGGTGGAGCTGTCAACTGACCACTACCTGGTGGTGAGTTGGCTCTGTTGGTGGGGGAGGATGCCGGTCAGACCTGGCAGACCCAAAAGTATAGTGAGGGTCTGCTGGGAACATCTGTCAGAGTCTCCCGTCAGATGGAGCTTCAACTCGCACCTCCGGGGAAACTTTGAACATGTTTCGGGGGAGGTGGGGGACATTGAGTCTGAGTGGGCCATGTTCCGTGACTCCATTGTCGAGGCAGCTTACCTGAGCTGTGGCCGTAAGGTTGTCGGTGCTTGTCGTGGCGGCAACCCTCGAACCCGCYGGTGGACACCGGTGGTGAGGGATGCTTTCAGGCTGAAGAAGGAGTCCTATCGGGTCTTTTTGGCCTGTGGGACTCCGGAGGCGGATTGCGGCTCGGGTGGTCATTAAGGCAAAAACTCGGGCGTGGGTGTAGTTCAGACAGGCCATGGAAAAAGACTTTAATACAACTTCGAGGCAATTCTGGTCCACCATCTGGTGTCTCGGGTGGCGGGAGCAGTTCGCCATCAACGCTATTTATGGTGGGGATGGTGCGCTGCTGACCTCAACTCGGGACGTTGTGGGTCGGTGGGCGGAATACTTCTAAGACCTCCTCAATCCTACTGACTTGTCTTCCCATGAGGAAGCAGAGCCTGGGGACCCTGGGTCGGACTCTCACCGAGGTGGTTAAAAAGCTCCTCGGTGGCAGGGCACCGGGGGTAGATGAGATTTGCCCAGAGTTCCTTAAGGTTCTGGATGTCGTGGGGTTGCATTGGTTATGTGACTCTGCAATATTGCGTGGACATCGGGGGCAGTTCCCCTGGATTGGTAGACTGGGGTGGTGGTCGCCCTATATAAAAAGGGGGACCACAGAGTGTGTTCCAACTGTAGGGCGATCACACTTCTGAGCCTCCCTGCTAAGGTCTATTCGGGAGTTCTGGAGAGAAGGGTCCATCGGATAGTTGAATCTCGGATTCAGGAAGAGCAGTGTGGTTTTCGTCCTGGTGGTGGAACCGAGGACCAGCTCTACACCCTCAGCAGGGTCCTGGAGGGTGCGTGGGAGTTTGCCCAATCAATCTACATGTGTTTTGTGGACTTGGAGAAGGCATTCGACCGTGTCCCTCGGGGACTACTGTGGAGGGCACTTCGGGAGTATGGGGTACCAGGCCCATTGATACGGGCTATTAGGTCCCTCTATGACCAGTGCCAGAGCATGGTCTGTATTGCCGGTAGTAAGTCGGACTCGTTTCCGGTGAGAGTTGGACTCCGCCAAGGTTGCCCTTTGTCAACGATTCTGTTCATAAATTTTAAGGACAGAGTTTCTAGGCACATTCAAGGTGTTGAGGGGATCCTTTTTAGTTACCTTAGATCACATCTCTACTTTTTGCGGATGATGTGGTCCTATTGGCTTCATCAGATAGGGATCTCCAGCTTTCACTGGAGCCGAGTGTGAAGCGGCTGGGATGAGTATCAGTGCCTTCAAATCCGAGACCATGGTCTTGAGCCAGAAACCGGCAGTGTGCAGCCTCTGGGTTGGAGAGGAGGTCCTGCCCCAAGTGGAGGAGTTTAAGTATCTCGGGGTCTTGTTCACGAATGAGGGAAGAAAGGAGCGGGAGATCGACAGGCAGATTGGTGTTACATCTGCAGTGATGCGGGCGCTGAACCGGTCTGTCGTGGGGAGGCGGGAGCTGAGCCAGAAGGCAAAGCTATCGGTTTACCAGTCAGTCTACATTCCTACCCTCATCTATGGCCACAAACTTTGGTTAGTGACAGAAAGAACGAGATTTAAGCGGCCGAAATGAGTTTCCTTCGCAGTATGTCTAGGCTCTCCCTTAGAGATAAGGTGAGAAGCACGGTCATCTGGGAGGGACTCAGAGTATAGCCGCTGCTCCTCCACGTTGAGATGAGCCAGTTGAGGTGGCTTGAGCATCTGGTTAGGATGCCTCCTGGATACCTCCCTGGTGAGGCGTTCCGGGCATGTCCCACTGGGAACTTGGAGGAGGCCCAGAGGAAGACCCAGGACACACTGGAGGGACTATATTTCTCTGCTGGCCTGGGAACGCCGTGGGATTCCCCCGGATGAGCTGGCCCAAGTGGCTGGGGAGATGGAAGTCTGGGTATCTCTGCTTAGGCTGCTGCCCCCTGCAACCCGATCCCGGATAAGCGGCAGAAAACAGATGGACAGACGGACGTATTTATGCTGTTGTTAATGTATGGCATAGCTGTGGCTGCAGTTGAGAAAACTTGTTAAATTTGTTGCTTCAGTGATGACTTTCATTCTGGTTTCATGAGACACCTGTCTGTGGTGCAGCTGAGACACCTGTCTGTGGTGCAGCTGAGACACCTGTCTGAGGTGCAGAGACACCTGTCTATGGTGCAGCAACATATTGTTCTGCATTTCTGTGTACTATTAGTGGTTTTTGTAGCAGTGGCTTTGTGTCAAGTTGTACAGATTGTCTGTAAATTAGACAGGTTTCCCCCATTTTGCATACTGACCTATAGGACTGTCTTATAGATTTTTTTTTAATTATAAACTTATTAAGTTCAGAGCTGGCAGCCTCTCCCTCCCTGCTCTTCCTGCTGCTGCGGACTCCGCAGTCAGCAGCGTTACCCCCCCGTGCGCGTCTCCGCACATACGGCAGGTCCGTTCTCTCACAATTGAAGGCCCCTAGGTGTAAGATTCACTGCCTGTCACTGAATAAGCATTACCCATGGATTCTAATTTCAGGAAAAATGATTTCATTTGACTCAAATCTTATTGTTTGTTTATTATTTTTCAACATAAGAAATATACAAATCACCTGTAAAACGTGAACACTCTCATAGATCAACTTTAACCACATTTTATCTTCAAAAGCTGCCGTTATATTTTAGTAAAAACAAATGTGTTCATTTTAGTGATCAGAACATTAAATGAACCTGAACAACTGGACCGTCAGTCTAACAT
>NW_013954613.1:4116-5464 GCF_001266775.1 Austrofundulus limnaeus | reverse complement strand
TCATTTATTCATATAATATTTTTAATAAATGTTTGTGTGTTTAATCCTGTTCACATATCTAAAAATAAATTACTTTATTTTGGAAATACGTTCAGGTCACAAGTTTTCATTTCTCATTCATGATCAGAGGTGTATTTCGTTATTTCTGGGATTTCATTTTTGCAAGATCTTGAGGGATTATTTTGTGAAGATTAGGCTGGTCCTAAATTTCATAGAGTGATTCATTACATAATGGTGGAGAATGCGGGCAAAAATGCTAATCCTGGACTGATGAAGTATTAGTTCTGGTTTATGAATCTGAAAAAAAAAATTAATAATTTTTCCACATTGGCATGAGGTCTTTTTAAAAAAGAAATACGGCTTTGCTTGTGTGTACAGAATACAGTTCTAAAGTACTGCAGACTTGGTTCTGTTAAAATCTGTTTATCCTGGCAAAAGTGCGTTTTGGACCTTGTCCGGTTCTGTGTCTGGTACTGTCTGCCGCCGCGCAGACAGGAGGGTTCTGCTGAGGAGAAGGCTGCGCCGTCAGCTCTAAGAAAGCAGCAACCGTGTTTCGCTTGAAAAGCGACTATTGCATGTATGTACTCATATCTGTGGATGAATGAGTGAAAAAAGGATCCTTTCTTTTGTAAATCCAGTGTGTTCATACCGTCGGGGTTTAGAACCATAAGTCTGGTCTGGTTTATGTACGTGCGCAATTACGCGCATCCAACGTGTAGCCAGTTTAACTCCACGACAGAGCTCTCTAGGGTCGCGACTTAGAAGCTGTCACCACGGTTTAGATAAATAAACATAACGTGAGGGAGTTTTAACGCCATTAGAGGCTAAGAAAACTTAAGGTTTTGTGCCGAGGCGTTATTCAGACTTGAATCAGTCTGACCACACTGAGCTGTGTGGTAGCGCTGTTAGCGCTAACGGGGAAGCTAGCTGTTTATTCAGGCTAAAGCTGCTGCGAGCAGAAAGGTCTTGCCCTGTTCTTCCGTGAGGGTCACGGATTTTAGCTTATAAATCGTTTGCCCTGCTCTGGGTTGCGTGTAACTAAATAAGGTTGCGCTGTGTAAGCGTAAAGCGGAGTTTGAGCTCCGTAGGTGAGCAGCTGCTGTCTCTGGGTCAGAGTGAAGCCGCCATTTTGTGTCGGACGTACAACGTCAACGTCAGTGACGTCATACGTAACTGAACGTGAGTTTCTCCCGTGGGAGGGGTGAAACGTCACGGGTTCTTTTCAAAGCTGTGTTTGTGTGACAGAGTCGACATCTGCTGGTTTTTCGCTGTAATTACACTCAAAGAAGGTGGCATTGTTTTATTTGCTTATAAAATGCAGAATTTAGCTAAAATTAGGCGAAAAATA
>NW_013954613.1:2303-3634 GCF_001266775.1 Austrofundulus limnaeus | reverse complement strand
ATCTTGGAACATGTCCTTGCCATCAGGGAAAAAATCCATTGCTGGAATAACCTGGTCATTCAGTATATTCAGGTAGTGAGCTGAACTCATTCTTTGAGCATGTACTGTTGCTGAACATAGACCTGACCAAGTGCAGCAACCCCACATCATAGCACTTAGTTAAATCCAGGTGGACATTTTTTCATGGCCGGGCAGTGTAAGTCAACTTAACATTTTGGAGATATTTACGTTAAGGTTGGAATTTAAAGGCTGAAAGCCTCTTTCAGGCATGTACATACTGTAATTCGAACAAATTTATCAAATATGTATATAACTTTTATTATTTTAGTTGAAAAAAGTTTTCATAAGTTGTCATAATTTGTCTAAAAAGTTGTATTATGACGGGGTTAACCAACAAAAAATATAACGCCAACAGTTAAAGGGATTCTCGATTAGTTGTAACATTGAACTTTAGGCCTATTTGATAAACATATATTTTAACTGTAAAATAAAGACTGTAAAATACTGTAGGCTGTTTAGTTTTGTAATTTTTTAAAATATATTTTAACAAGGATGGAGCCATTTTATTTACACGCAAAGCATTCTGGTTAAATTATGACGTGGATAGGTCCTCGGTATGAGCGAGCTATATCCACCCTGAAGTTTAATAATCTTGGACAATCTTTGATGGTTGACTCTTTTAAATGAAACCAGAGAGTGTTGACAGAGAGGAGAAGGTAGAAATGACTCAGCCTGTAACTGAAAATGTGGATGGAGGACAACAGAGCTACTTCATYGAAGAAGAACCTCAGCTTAGCCTGTTAGTCTTTGCGCTAGTGTGGCACACACAAATGGTATAAACACATTGGGTTGATGTTAATAACTGTAGGAGGTAGACTTATGTAAAATAAGCCTTCCACATACTTCTCATAGCTTAGTTATGAGAGAAGTTTTTACTAAGGTATTTTCCTCATTAATATTTTGACTGTGCAAAGTGAAAAGTGACACAATAAGTGGACGTTCAGACTAGTTCAAGTTGATTCATAAAAGATTATGCAATCATTTATTTACACAAATTGAACAGATCATAAGTACACTTGAATGTGAGCTATTCCTTTAACAAGCGTCAGAGTTAAAATGAGGTAAAAACTTGCGTCCGAATTTCAATTCACATTAAACTCAGATTACGTATATAGAACAGTAAAACGTCAGTTCTGATGTAACAACCAAACAATTTTACTGGCACTTTTAACTTAAGTTTGGCAAATAAAGGATAAGAAAAGGTTTGAAAATAAGGTTAGTGTTTCTGCTTTTATTTTGTTAAGGGGTGACAACCGGATCAGCAAGTCCCA
>NW_013954613.1:0-404 GCF_001266775.1 Austrofundulus limnaeus | reverse complement strand
GTTCAGGTTTATTTTGGCCAGTTAAAGTTAATTGACTTTCATTAAAAGAAAGTAATATTGAATGATTAATATTTGGTTACAACAATGAACAACAAAATGGGCTCTCACTAAAAACGTTATTTTTTTCTACTTTTAAGCAATTTGTCTAACAACTTATCTAAGCAAAGCAGATTAATTTATGTACAAAAAGGGGTCAATGTATGTGTGTTGGTCAGTGTGTGTGTGGTATATGTGTGGAAGGGAGAGAGAGAGAGTGTGTGTGGGAGAGACAGAAAGACAGAGAAGACAAACAACAAAGATATATCTTTTAAGGTTCTAAAGGTTTTTTTTCCTAAGGTTAAGTTATGTTCCTGCTGTGAGCTAATAATGCCTGGGACCGAGGTGAGCATCAGCTTTACAGTAGC
>NW_013954612.1:11729-22825 GCF_001266775.1 Austrofundulus limnaeus | reverse complement strand
GTTACCAACATCTGGTGAAAATTTCATGTCATTAGCACCTCTAGTAATATATTTACTGAGAAAAATGGTGACGTGTTCAATACTTATTTTACCTGCTGTATATCTCATCGTAAATCCTGCTTCATGTTAAGATGTATTTTCAGGGTTTAATAACCCAAACTATGACTGAATCATCATCTAGTCATTTGGTTTTTTTTTTCTTCCAAAGTGTCATTTTAAATTTATTATAAATAGGAAGCCTCAAATAAATCTGTTTAACTACATCAATCAGTGTGTTAGCAGTAGATCTTATATTAGCAATGAACTAAATAAGTTTTTCATATTTTTGTTTCCTGCACCACAGATATCTCGTCTTCCTGCAGGTCAAGAGAGATCTCTACCACGGCCGCCTTCTGTGCAAGACATCAGACGCAGCTCTGCTGGCTGCTTACATTTTACAAGGTGGAACAGATGTCATAAAATGCAGCACTTTATACTTTTATTTAAATGTCTGATCCTGCTGGAACGTTACCAAAACTCTCTGGTACTCTATATAAAATTTACAGGGGTGGGGGCACAGCTAACCAAAAGGTAACCAGCTTTGCTAACGCTAAATATGTGAACATTAGCAGACGCCAGAGGTTTATAGTAACTAAGTACATTTACTTTGTTACAGTACTCAAGTACATAGTTGTTTTGAGGATTTGAAATTTCACCATTTTTTAAAATAGCTACTTTTACTTTTATTTCGTTATATTTTAAAGCTAAAAATACTTTTATTTCTTTAAAATGTAACACCTAGTTACTTGTTACAAAGTTAAATATGTTTGAATTCATCATGAAAGAAGATGTTTCTGCACTCTAAACATTAAGTGTTGAATTTACTCAAAAACGTCATGTCAGCTGGTTCTAAGCCTAGGTGAGTAAATTGAGCAACAAATATACATATATTGCTCAATTTATTCAACCTGGTTTAGTGAAACCAGTTTGGTTCAGTAAATTCAACAGTTTATTTCTTAGAGAGTGTGCAAAAGTACTTTATAGACCTCTGGCAAAAGCTAACGAGCTAACTGCGAAGATGACTCTGCATCACACATCTTTGTCTCCTTCCAGCTGAAGACAGGCCTAACACAAACACACGGGACATGGGAGATTTTTTTTCTTTTGCGTTCCCACACAATGGTATTGTTACCTCGCAATACCTTTTGCATTCCCTCGCAAAAGAAGTTTATCACTGTTGTGCCTGCTGGTTTATTAACAAACTCACATGTTTACCATTAGCGAGTTAGCCTACTGCTTTAATTCAGCTTCAGAATGAATATATCACACAACCACGCATGGAAGTATGTCATATGCCGATATTTTAACACAGTGCAGCCATGCAACATCACTGTCAATTTCACTAACTTGTGGCGACACATCCTGTTTTGGTAACCGAATATTTCAAAATAAAAGTCTGATTTAATTCAGTTCATATACAAATCAAAGTTTTGCGTGGGAACGCAAAACAATATTCCAAGGTAACGCAAAAGTATTGCGAGGGAATGCAAAAGTATTATGTGGGAACACAAAAGAAAAAAAATCCCCCCATGTCCCCTCGCGGGCTCTGTAGTTTTCCTTTGTGTCGGCTCATCAACACATAAAAACAGAACACAGTGGATTCTGTGGTATTTACTCTTAGTATTTTTATTCTTAACTATTATCATAAAACACAAACACATTCATTAAAGGGAGGTTTGTCCTCAGTTCAGTAACTGAAAGCAGATATGAAATGTAATGTATTAAATGGTAAATGGACTGATAGTGTTTTATCAAGTCCATAGACTCCAAAGAGCTTTTTAAGTAGACTATTAAGTATTATATTAAGCATTAATAAATGATTTTCATATCAGATATTTTAAATGTCAAATTTGCACCATTAGTATTGCAGCTGTATTTAGAATAATGACAAAAAATATAAGGTTAAAAAAAAGAAAAAAATTCTGACATGAAAATGGTGCATACATATTGTGTGGTTTTACTTCATTAATGTTTTTAAATTGAGCAAATAATCAAATAATTCACTGCTTTGCACATGATTTTACAAATTAAAAGGAAAAATATATTAATAAACAAATGACAAGCAGTATAACTATGTACAAATACAAAAAAAACTTTGAAGTTGTGTATAATTCGGTTCAAAGTATTCACTGTTAATTATTCCCATTTACAGTTTTTATTGGGGAGAAATGAGTTTATGTTTTTTTTAAAGCAGTCCTCGTCAGCTCTATTACTGTTTTATCCTTTCTTGGTTCTTGCAGCTGAAATCGGTGACTACGACCCAGGCAAACATCCTGAGGGCTACAGCTCCAAGTTCCAGTTCTTCCCCAAACACTCTGAAAAACTGGAGCGGCGGATCGCAGAGATCCACAAGACTGAGCTGATGTAAGGTGACACCTGTCCAGATCCCTGCACCGCTGAGTTCCTCTAACAACCGCTGTGAAACAACCACATGAGAACTCTTCACTCACCTCTACACGCCCAATTCTTCTAGGCTTTATTATTTATTTATTTATTTATTGCTGTTGCTTTTGGCTCAGCCTTTAGAGACACCAACTGTGTTTTAGTTAATGATGGTGAAGCAAATTAAAAACAAGTTTACTCCCATTATAAATGCACCAAAAGGACGATATAAAATGCAGCTTGAAGATTTTGTAACCTTTTTATTTTAATTTTTTTTTACTTCTGTCTAAATATGACTCAAATCATCACCAAAGTCATCTGTAGACATCTTCTGTCTTTTCATTTAATCCAAGAACATGAGCACGTTCTGGGATATGTGAGGGAAATCACAAAGAATAAGTCAACCTATTTTTCAGCCTGAGTTTTACTCTGTAGACCAAATGTTTAGACCTTGCTGGTGGTCTCTTGTGATGAACAAGCACTGATTTCAGCACTATTTTACACTACAGTACAGGACACAGCTCAGGAGAGGCACAGTGTGTAGATTTAATCCTACACTGCCCTCTATTGCTCATTTCCAGCTTTGTAACTCAATAAAATACATCTCTAACAACCTGTGAGCAAACACGAAAAAAGGTTGTGCCGTTTTGATTCGGACTGCACAGATATGGAATAAATTTGCTCTGATTCGTTTAAATCTTTAACCGCAGTGAACTTGAATCTAAATTTATTATAAAATTTAATTTATGGCAGCACGTTGGCTCAGTGGTTAACACTGATGCTGCACAGCAAGAAGGTCCTGGGTTCGATTCCTGGTTTGGACCTGAGGTCTTTCGTTGTGGAGTTTATATGTTCTCCTGGGTTTTTTCCAGGTAATCCAGTTTCCACAAACCAAAAATATACAATAGGTTGCATTCAGGCCGCCCGTGCAGAAGAGATCTGTGATCTCACTGGGATTTGTCTGATTAAATAAATAAAAAATAATAAATAAAAAGACGTGGAGTTTTAAGGATATTTCTGTTTTCCTCAGAGGTCAAAGCCCTGAAACGTCTGAGCTCAACTTCCTCCAGAAAGCCCAGACGTTAGAGACGTACGGAGTGGACCCTCATCCATGCAAGGTCATCTTTACAGAGTTCACTTAAACGAGAAATTCTTCTAATGTGGTGTACTTTATGACAGCAGGTTTCATGAAGGCTCAGCTTAAAGTGACTGAAATGCTCGTTCTTGTTGGGATTTGCCAGGATGTGTCGGGGAATCCAGCTTTTCTGGCGTTCACTCCTTTTGGATTCACTGTGCTGCAGGGAAACAGGAGAATCCATTTCCTCACATGGTGAGAAAAACCAACACAAAGGCCCTCTTCAGATTTAAGTCCAGACCTCAACACGCTCATTCACCAACTCTCTGATCAATGTCAGAAAGTTCAGGCAGGAACCAGGCGTCTGCTTCTGAAATGTTTGTAGTTGTTAAAATGAACATAGTGATGGCTTTAAGAATAGAAACAAAACACAGCTTGAAATATTTGTTCTTTCTCCATTTTAATTCCTTGTATTTTGTATTTTTCTCCTTCAATCTGTGCATTTTGCATTTTTTTTTTCTGTTTTTGCTGATCTTCATTTGTCTCAATTTGTGTTCATCCGCAGGGAAGAGGTGACCAAACTCAAGTTTGAAGCAAAGACATTTCATATATATGCAAATCAGACTGAGGTAAATACAGTCAGTCTTAAAATCACACATTATTTTCTTTTTTGTAAAATATTGTAGACTCTGAGTTCTCTTGACCAGTGGTTGGCATTGTTCCACTAATCAGCTAACTGCGAAACGTAGTTTTCATTTAGCATATTAGCTTTTTCACTAACTTTGAAAACCATTAACCAATTAGTTTCCACTAAAAAGGCTTGAGAGATGTTAAGTTTGCTAACAGGTAACAGGTTTGTGTCAGTCCCACCAGTCTTCAGCTGCAAGAAGACGAAGACGTGACACAGACAGTGATCGTTGTCTTGGCGGTTAGCGTTAGCTTCCATTAATGTTTACCTGTTTAGCATTAACATCCACTAATTTTTACTTGTCTAGTTTTTTAGTTGTTTTTTTACTATGCTAGTATCCTTTAAGTATACTAATTTTAAACTAAAAACATAAGAGCATACTTCCAGTTTACTTTTTATGTACTTATAGAATAGAATAGAAACAGCCTTTATTATCCCATCTGGGGAAAATCAGGTGTAGCAGCAGGTGCATACATCAATCCACAAAACAGTATGTCGCTTTGTGACAAATCAATTGTAGCAAACATTAAATTAAATTAAAGATACTAACAAAAAAATAAACATAGATCAAAAATAAAAATAAGAATAATTATTACCGTACCAGACTATCAAGGTTAGGTCTGAGATATACTTTACCAAGTTTATCTCACACTTAAACCTTTGGCCAAGATAAACTTTAGTAGTACACTGAAAGTACATTTCCACACAGACTGTTTTTTTTTTTTGTAGTATATTTCAAGATTAAACTAAAAGTATACTGTGAAGATTACTTTTAGTATAGTTCTGAGTATACTTTCATAAACTTTTCATAAACTTATTGGGGGCCACTTTAGTCCTAGAAGTATACTTGTTAGTAAACTGCCAGAATACTTACATCAGTGTGCGTGGTAAATAAAAGTGCACTTAAGGAAATACACTTTTATATACTTTTAGTATACTTAATGACATATACTTAAAGTATACTTCTTTTTGTTAAGTTTATAAACTTAGACATTATAACAGTATACTTATACTTTTTATAAACAAAAAAAATCCCAATTTAGTACAAACGAGTATTAAATCAGTATACTTTCTAGTACACTACAAAGTACATGGTGCTTAGTATACTTGACATACTTAAACTTATTCTCAAGTATACTTCATACTTCAAGTATACTACTTTTTGCTAAGGGTTAGCATAGCTAATTTTTGGTTGTCTGTGCTCACTACTGCTCTAGACAATAAAAAGTTGATGTAAATGTATCAAAAATTATTTTTGTTTATTTCCAATTAGAATGTAATGTTGTGTTTTATAAAGTTATCTATTACATTAACCTTTTCCAGGACAGGAAGATTATTCTAACTTACTTTGCACCGACACCAGAGGCCTGTAAGCATCTGTGGAAGTGTGGAGTCGAGAATCAGGCCTTCTATAAGTAAGACAAAACAAAATAATTGACTAACATGTTTTTTGTGATGTAGTTTTATTATTGTGATTCACTTCCTCTGTTCGCTCACAGGTTGGAGAAATCAAGTCAAGTCCGCACTGTGTCCAGTAGTAACCTCTTCTTTAAGGGTAGCAGATTTAGATACAGGTATGAAAAGCATGCAGTGTTTTAAACGGATCACTGTCGAGGGTTAAACACATCACTTCACTTGTGTAACGATTTGCTGAACCTGGTTGTGTTGCACTAAACCCAGATCATCACAATCTCCCACTCCTTTGTTTTCTTAGTGGAAAGGTTGCAAAAGAGGTGATGGAACAAAGTGCCAAAATTAAAAGAGATCCTCCTGAGATCCACAGGTCAGACATCTTACACTGGTATAACACCTTGTGTTTTGTGACAATAGTGTGTATTTTTTCACCCGTTTTGTGTGGGGGGGGTGGTTTTGTCCCAGGGCTGGCATGGTTCCTAGTAGAAGTTGTCCTTCGATCACTCATGGCCCTCGTCTGACCAGCGTGCCCAGAACCCGGCGGAGAGCTGTGCACATCTCCATAATGGAAGGTAAAATATGTACAAACATTAAAGGCAACAACTTAAAAAAAAAACAGAACTGTATAGATTGTCTCGTTAAACTGATTCGACCTATTATATTTAGTCAAAATTTAGGTCATAAGTCAATTTGGGTATATGCAGAACCTCACAAGACAGCTCACAGAAATAATTTCTTCATTATGTTTTATTTGGATCCATTTGCTGAAATACAATAAGGCATACCTCCACTTCAAGATTCAAAGTGTCATATGCACAGATGAAAACATGTTTCCCTGAGCAATGAAATTCTTACTTTGTCGTCCATTTTGAATGCCAAGAGATAACCATATTAACAAAAGAAATGAATCATCACCGAAAGGACACAAACAATGTTGATAAGATAAAAGAGGAAACTAAACTAAGGTTAATAACATCGGAAGGGAACAACATAATAATGACAACAAGAAGGGAACGGTACAATCTGTTTTAAAGTGTAATGTGCAACAGTCTGAAATGTGCACATGTGCAGTAATAGAAGAGTGTCACGTTCAGTTGTTTAAAAGTCTGATGGCACTTGGGAAAAATGAGTTCTTGTATCTGGAGGTTCTGCATGTCACACTTCTGTACCTCCGGCCGGAGGGCAGAGGTGTAAATAGTCCATGCTGGGGGTGGGTTGGGTCTTTGATGATTGAGGCTGCTCTCCTTTGATCCCTGCAGTGGTAGATGCTCTGCAGAGATGGCAGTGAAGTCCCTGTGATCTTCTCAGCAGTTTTTATCACTCTCTGCAGGCGTTTGGTCCAAAATGGTGGCACTGTTGTACCAGGCTGTGATGCAGCTGGTCAAGATGCTCTCTACTGTGCAGCTGTAAAGGTTCCTGAGGATCCTTGTTGACATGCCTAACTTCCTTATTCTCCTCAGGAAGTGGAGTCTCTGTTGAGCCTTCTTAACCAGCTGTATTGTGTTCTCAGTCCAGCCCAGGTTCTCAGTCAGGTGGACGCCCAGGTATTTAAAGCTGCTCACCCTCTCAAACTCAAGGTCTCCGATGTGCAGTGGCTGGTGTGGCCTCCTTTCCTTCCTCATGTCCACTATCAGCTCCTTTGTTTTGTCGGTGTTGAGGGTGATGTTGTCTTCACACCAAGACACCAGGCCGGCGTCCTCCCTTCTGTAAGCTGCTTCATCCTCCCCAGTGATGCGTCCTATCACTGCCGTGTCATCAGCAAACTTCAGGATTATGTTGTTGTCATGGGAGGCAGCAAAGTCGTGAGTGAACAGGGTGTAGAGGATTGGGCTTAGGACGCACCCCTGTGGGGTTCCAGTGTTTGTGATGATTGTGGAGGAGGTCCTGTTCCCGATCCTGACTGTCTGAGGCCTTCCAGTCAAAAAGTCTAGGAGCCAGTCACAGAGGGCGGGTTGAATTCCTAATGAGTCCAGTTTATGGATGAGTTTTTGTGGGATGACTGTGTTGAAGGCTGTGCTATAGTCTTTTTGTAGTCTGAGTCTTTTTTCCTCCAGGTGGGAGAGTGAGTATTGGAGGGCGTCTGATGTCGACCTGTTGGGCTTGTAGGCATACTGCAGGGGGTCCAGGGTGGCCGGGATGCTCTCCTGAATGTGGGGCCAGCAGCACTCTCTCAAAGCACTTCATAATGATTAGGGTGAGTGCTACTGGCCTGTAGTCATTTAAACATGTGGGTTGGCTCTTCTAGGGGACAGGGACAATTGTTGTTGATTTGAAGCATGTGGGGACAATGCTCTGGCTGAGGGAGGCATTGAGGATGGAGGTGAGAACCTCTGTCAGCTCGTTAGCACAATCTCTGAGGGCCCGCCCTGGGATATTGTCTGGTCCTGCTGCTCTGCGGGGGTTGATCGGCCTCAGAGCTCTCTGTACCTGGCTTGATAAGACAGTTGGTGGTGGTGGTGTTTGGGGGGGGGATGGGTTTCCTGGTTGAGTGAGTGTATGTGTGTGTGTGTCCCCTGTTGTGCTGGAGGCTTCAAAGCGGGAGTAAAAGGCATTGAGAACGTCTGGGAGATTGTCTGTGGAGCCGATGATGTTGGTGGGGGTTTTGTAGTCCGTGATGTGTTTCACGCCTTGCCACATTAGTTTGGGCTCAGAGGTGGAGTAGAACCCCTCCAGTTTCTCCCTGTATTGCCTTTTAGCTGATCTTATTGCTTTTCTCGGACCATATTGTGCTGTTTTGTATTCAGTTTCACTGCCTGATGTGAAAGCTTCAGTTCGAGCACGCAGCATGTGACGTACCTCACTGGTAAACCAGGGTTTCTGTTTTGGGAACCTCCTGGTTTTTATGGTGGGCACAATGTTGTCCACACATGTGCTGATGTACCCGGTCACAGATTCAGCGTACACCTGAATATTTATGGTGGAGTCCTCCATTGTGGCTGCGTTTCTGAATACATCCCAGTCCGTTTGTGCAAAACAGTCCTGCAGGGTCATCTCAGTGTCCTTGGTCCAGTGTTTGATTTGTTTTGTAACAGGGTTTGTCTGTTTTAATTTCTGCCTGTAAGCTGGATGCAGGTACAGTGAGATGTGGTCTGAGTTTGCAAAGTGGGGGCGGGGTGCAGCTTTGTAAGCACCTCTTATGTTGCTGTAGACCTGGTCCAGTGCATTAATCCCACGAGTTGGTATGTGAACATGCTTATAGTATTTTGGAAATACATACTGTAAGTTGGCAATAACAAAAACTGTGTCTGGGTGGTTTGTCTCTGCTGAGCTGATGACATCATGGATTTCCCAGAGCGCCGCTGCTGCGTTCGCTCGGGGAGGGGGTATGTAAACAGCAGCCCAAGAAACACAGCACTGAATTCCCGCGGTACATAGAAGGGCCGACATTTCAGTAATAAAAGCTCCACGTCGGGCGAACAGAGCTTGTGAACAGTCTGAATGTTTTGGCACCACGAGTTATTGGTAAACACACACCCCCGCCTTTCGTCTTACCGTAGGCAGCGGTCCGATCTCCTCGGTGGACAGAGTGGGTCTCCAACTGGATGGCTGATTCTGGGACAGCTTCAGAGAGCCAGGTCTCTGTGAGAATCAGAGCGTAGCATTCCCTTGTTTCTCGTTGCGCTGTGATCCTCGTTCTCAGTTCGTCCAGTTTGTTTTCCAGGGAGCAGACATTAGCTAGCAGGAGGCTGGGTACAGGTGGTCGGTGGGGGGCGAGCGTTCAATCTCGCGTGCAGCCCTCCTCACTGTGGAAAGCCCCCGCTAACACAACGCGTCAAATGGACGCGTAATGATCACGTGGTTGTGTCAGCGGGGGCTTTCCGTACCTCTCTTGCCTCGTCGACGTTTCCTCCGTCTGCAGGGCTCTCCTCTGGGGACGGCGGCTGCATTCCAGAGCGGTGCTGCGGTGTCTCCCTGGGGGTGGTGATGATGATGGTGATGATGGTCGTGGTCCCGAACAATGAATGTCCGATGGAATAGAGCCAGTAAATTCCAGGTGGCTGTGCAGTTTGCCGATGTCCAGCAACGTCTGTTTGTTATAAGTAAGCAATGCATTTATCTGCAATGTTGGTTAGTAATAAAAATGTACAAAAACCAACAAAATAAAGAAGAAAGTCGGCATTCTGAAGCGGAGCGAACAAACACGTCTGCCGCGGTGGGCGCCACTTGTAAAACATTCAGATGTAATATTTTTGTACTTCTCGTTTTTCATTAGAAATTGTGTTTTTTATAAACACGTATAGCCTTACATCACGGGTGTCAAACTCATTTTCACTGAGGCCTCAAAAGGCCAGTTGTAATTAACTTCAACATTTCGTGGTTAACTTGCCTCTTCATGTCAACATGTCTGGTTGTGAGTGTCATTCATTCTCTCAATGTTTACATTTCACCCCACTTTGTCTCTGTTGGATGTGTGGATTAAATCCAGTGTGTCCTGAACGATACTCTGAAGAGTGTCAATCAGAGGCTGCCCTCAGGCGTTGTTTTGTCGTGAGGAAGTCATTCTTTCAGTTTATAAAGGGCACTTACTGTCCCCCTGTCTCCTAGAACTGGCTATTAACCTTTTGCCGATGCTTCCTCCGAGAGTTTGTTTACTCCCAGTTGGTCAGTCTGATCCAACTAATAAACTTTTGGCGAAGTCTATTCACAACAGATTAAAAGGCTTTTCGTCAAACAGTCCCTCCTTTTGTCATTGAGATGGATACCAAAGTGCGTGATGTATTACTCCAATATTACAGCAGCGAAACAAACTCCCCTGTGTTTTGTCTTGTTGCTCTTTCTGCCCTGGTATTTCAGCTGGTAATAATATCTCAACCTGAAAATAGCTCCTGCTGTCAGGGGTCACAGCCGACAGCAGAGAAACTACAGGACAAATGGGAGGCATTCCCTGGCTTTGTCTCTCTCTCTCTCTTACTTCGCTCCTGTTTGTCCACGGCTGACAGCTGATAAAAGCAGCCAGAGATGAGAGTTGCAGTCCGATCTCAGAGGATTAGACAGAACGGGCGGTTTTAGAACAAACTAAAATAAAAGAGCAGCTCAGCTGTGACCAGATCCTCATCAAACTTTTGTTTTGTTTTGTTTTTTTATCGCTGAATCATGGTGAAATGTTTGATCCGGATCAGGACCAAGGTGAATGTTCACTTGCGTATGATCAACCATTGTTATCGGGACGTGAAGGTGCGTGTGCTGTCCATGGGACCCAGACTCTTAGGCAAAGCTCTGGGGGTCCTACCGCTTTTACCAGCTTTGCCTAGACCATCTTCAGGTTCTAATCTTGGATCGGGACAAAAATCCAGAACTCCTTCTAGGCTGTCTGATCCACCCCCTTTTCCTGACTGCAATGAAGGTAAAAATCTACACTACTTTTGTGATCTAAAGGTCTTATTTGATAACTAGTTCATGCTTAAACAGTATGTTCACCCTTTTTATTTTTAAGCCTTTAAAGCAGGGGTCCCCAAACTTTTTCCTGTAAGGGCCACATAACTTTTCCCTTCTCTGGTG